>NW_012102321.1:97029-102434 GCF_000951045.1 Mandrillus leucophaeus
CACCACACCTGGCTAATTTTTTGTATTTTTAGTAGAGACGGGGTTTCACTGTGTTAGCCAGGATGGTCTCGATCTCCTGACCTCGTGATCCGCCCGCCTCAGCCTCCCAAAGTGCTGGGATTACAGGCATGAGCCACCGCACCTGCCCTATTTCTGATACTTCTTATCAGAAATCACTCTGCAGAGAATAAAACAATGTCTGTATTATTTCTTTCCCAATAAGGATAGAAAAGCCTAGAATATAAAGATGACATCTTAGTCTTGTGTTTCTGGCTATAATTTTGTCTAACATACAAAATTCTCTATTACTCTGAAAATTAATTCAAAATTTCACAAGAAACAATTTTCAAAGTTTCAAAGTTACTACAAAATAATAATTCATATTATTACCAAAGGCTGAAGCACACAGCATATAGTGTTCTTCCATTATAAGGCTATATCTAGAAGGCTAAAGACTTTAGTAAACCATAAACCATAACATAAAAGCTCTCTGTTGTCTTGAATACATTCAAGTATGTTTCTTCAATGTGGACAATACACTCATCATACATTTTTAAAACCATAAAATGAGGAAAAATTACTTAACTAGATTGTTCAAACTAACCTTTATTTTTCCATCAGTATGTGCTGAAGCTACAGATGTTGAAACACGAACCAATCTTGTGGCTGATAAATGAATCTTGAAATGTCTATGGAAATGTGAATAAAGGCAGTCCATGAATAGGTCAACTTCTTCCTGGGTAACCTCCCCAGGTGTTTTGTGGATGCTGTCCCATAGAGCTTTTGCATCCTCTGGATGTATTGCATAAGAAATGTCCAGACTTTGAGGGCTACAGGGTACAGACCAAAGAAATTCAGTAGTAGCCACATAATGGTCCACTTTGCATGCAGTCCACATGGCAGCCATCCAGGAAAGATTAAATGCATTGATTGTTAAAGGACTGAAATAACAGTCAAAGGTTTTCTGAAACCAAGTTCCAATTATGGCTGTGTTAGAGTCTGCTCCATTTGCAAGGAATAAGGGCAGACAGGTGAAATCTTCTGAAACAGTCTCCAGAAGACTGTCTCCAAAAACACAGCAGAACCAGCCAGTCCACAACACTTTACCTTCTCTATTCTCAGATGGCAATTGAGATTTTGACAGAATCTACAAAGAAAGTAAACAGGTCCCTTAAATTCAAAAGTACATTTACTTCTAAATTCCATCTTCTCAAAATTAGTTCATTAAAAATAAGACGAGCCAATGTAATACCTGCAAAACAACATAGAGGGAATAGTCTCCCTAATGATTAACAGGACGTATAAAAATAATTGGCCTTTTTTTTTTTTTTTTTTTGAGACAGAGTCTCACTCTGTTGCCCAGGCTGGAGTGCAGTGGCGCGATCTCAGCTCACTGCAACCTCCACCTCCTGGGTTCAAGTGATTCTCCAGCCTCAGCCTCTCAAGTAGCTGGGATTATAGGCATGCACCACCATGCCCGGCTAATTTTTGTATTTTCAGTAGGGATGGAGTTTCACCATATTGGCTAGGCTGGTCTCGTACCTCTGACCTCAGGTGATCTGCCCACCTTGGCCTCCCAAAGTACTAGGATTATAGGCGTAAGCTACCATGCCTGGCCCCCAATATTCTTATACAGTGGAAACACGATGTATGGCAAGACCTTGGTGTAACCAAAATGCAAAATAAGAGCTACCAATATGGCATAACTAGGTGTAGTACCCTGAAACAAACAAACAAACAAACAAACAAAAAACCCTCAACTTTAGAAAGAACTGTGAAAGATCAAAAAATCCAATATGTTTGAATTCTTTCATTAAGGAAGACTTCAATATTTCCTAAGGCAGCACTATCAACTTAAAATGTTCTTTTATGGCCAGGCACGGTGGCTTACGCCTGTAATCCCAGCACTTTGGGAGGCCAAGACGGGCAGATCACGAGGTCAGGAGATCGAGACCACCCTGGCTAACATGGTGAAACCCCGTCTCTACTAAAAATACAAAAAATTAGCCGGGCGCGGTGGCGGGCGCCTGTAGTCCCAGCTACACGGGAGGCTGAGGCAGGAGAATGGCGTGAACCCGGGAGGCGGAGCTTGCAGTGAGTCGAGATCGGCCACTGCACTCCAGCCTGGGCAAAAGAGTGAGACTCTGTAAAAAAAAAAAAAAAAAAAATGTTCTTTTATATGTTAGACCCTACATTTTCTACCCACTGGTCCTGCTTTCTTCCTTTTGGGCATGTAGAATATAATCATATCTAATCTCTCTTCTACAGGAAAAGTCCTTCAGATATTTGATGGTCCCCATCATACATAGTACTAAATTCAACATTTCCAGTTTCTTCAGCCATTCACCTAAGACATGCATTCACATTCTCTCACTATTCTAGTCACTCTTCCCTGAAATTATTCTGCATAGGAATCATTCATAAGTGAACATAATTACTTTAAAAAGGTATGATTCGGGAAAGGAGGGGGAAAAACATCTGACTGCAAGACTAACCACCACCTTTAACCTACATTATACTATTAATGTAATCTCAGATTGCAGTTTTCTGGTTTTTAGTTGACAGCTTTATATAAACTAGCCCTGTATATTCATGTTTGCTTTATAGGTAAATCTCTCCCAACTTATACTGAGGCTGTAAATTTATTCCTACTAAAATTTTAATCTCTTCTGATTTGGCTCATTGGACAATCCATTCAGATAATTTAGGATCTTTTATTTTTAGCTGATTGCCTAACCCCTCAAACTTTAAATTTTAAGTTACATGACAAACATGCCTTCCAGATACTCAAAGAACTCTGTTAAAGCATTAAGCAGACCAAGGTTAAGATCACAGCTTTGTATCACACCCCTTCAGAAATGATCATTTACACAGTCCTTTTAACATATTTCTCCTTCTTATTCAAGAAATTTTGAAACACTCTCAAATACCTGGAAGCTTAGATATATTAAGTTTATCACACTTTCATGACCTGAGAGTCCTGTAATCCTATCAAGAAATGAGATTTAATTTTAAAACTATTAGAACACTATACCAGGAATTCAAGAGGTCATTTCTAATCCTCACAAGGGTAGATGCTTGCCTCATAATATGCAAGTCACAAAACTTCTCTGTGCATCAGGTGCTTCACTTGACAAAAACTGCTAGTTGTCTCTTGAGTATCCATTTCTCCTTCCACAATAAAATAGTCCCTTTATGGCCGGGCGAGATGGCTCATGCCTGCAATCCCAGAACTTAAGGAGGCCGAGGCGGGTGGATCACTTGAGCCCAGGAGTTTGAGACCAGCCTGGGCAACATGCTGAAACCCTGTCTCTACAAAAATATAAAATTAGCCTGGCATGGCGGCACATGCCTATAGTCCCAGCTACTTGGGGGGCTGAGGCGGGAGGACTACTTGAGCCCAGGAGGTAGAGGTTGCAGTGAGCCGAGACAGTGCCACTGCACTCAACCTGGGTGACAGAGTGAGAACCTGTCTCAAAAAAAAAAAAAGTCTCTTTAGTTAAGTTGGCAGAGTACCCACTGAAAAAACATTCTTTTCTAGTCTCCCTTCCAACTAAGATGTAAACAGAAATTGTTGGGTCTCAGCAAGATTTACTCTGCATCAGATTCTGTTTGTCCTTCCCATCTTCTTCCTACTTCCTGCCTAGAACTTAAATATAAGGTTTAGAGCTGCTGGAGACATCTTATGTTAGACCATAAGGTAACTTTTAGGATGAAAGTCATGCACTAAGGAGAAGAAAGAGCCTAGATTATTAATTATTTCATCAAGCATCATACCAGCCTTGGACAGCTTACATCCATGCACTTTAAAAAAAAAAAAAAAAAAAAAAAGAAGACAGTATACCACTATCTTGTTTAATTCAGTATTCTTTAGGCTAACCCTAATCCTAGAACATCTTGAGATCTTTGCCAATACCATGACCTATATCTGGGGTCACCAATTTTTTTCTGTAAAGGGCCAATTAGTAAGCATTTCAGACTTTGCTGGCAATATAGTCTCTGTTGCAACTTCTCAACTCTGCGGTTGCAGCACAAAAGCAGCCACAGACAACATATAAGCAAATAAAAGGGGCTATGTTCCAATAAAACCTTATTTACAAAAACAAGCAGCAGGTCAGATTTGGCCTATGATTTACTGACCTCTAATCCATACAAACAAAAAGTCAGTCCTTTTCAACTGCTTGAGAACTTAATTTCCTTATCCATTATTAAGATGAGTTAGCTCAAAAGAAACAGAAGCAGCAGGCATGAATAATAAACAAAATAAATCTGAGGCTGAGTGTGGTGGTTCATGCCTGTAATCCCAGCACTTTGGGAAGCCAAGGTGGGTGGATCACTTGAGCCCAGGAGTTCGAGACCAACCTGGGCAACATGGCAAGACCCTGTCTACAAAAAATACAAAATTTACCCGAGTGTAGTGGCATGCACCTGTAGTCCCAGCTACTTGGAAGGCTAAGGTGGAAGGATCACTTGAGCCCAGGAGGAAGAGGTTGCAGTAAGCCAAGATCGTGCCACTGCACTCCAACCTGGGTGACAAAATGAGACCCTATCTCAAAAAAAAAAAAAAAAGAAATGCAACATTTTATATTCCTTCCTGTAAGTAGTATATAAGAGCAATAGAACTATCTTGATTGATTAAGAAACCAGATTTATTTATTGTATTTTTTGTAGAGATGGCATCTTGTCATGTTGCCCAGGATGGTCTCGAACTCCTAGGCTCTGCCCGTCGTAGCCTCCCAAAGTGCTGGGATTACAGGCGTGAGCCACTGCACCCGGCTTTAAAATGTTACATTTCTGAAAGTAACCTGGCATGAAGTATCACAATATTTAATGATATATATTTTTATACTAAAATTCTACTTATAGAAATTTAATCCCAGAAAAACTCACAAAAATATAGAATTCCTAATGACATGAGTAATTGTCTACAATATTAGTAAAAATATAATGTACAAGTATGGGCAATATGATCCCAATTTCAAGACTATATAGATACAGATAACCAAACATATATACCAAAATGTTAAAACTATAATTTTTAACTTTTTTTGTACTTTCATGTATTTCCTCAGTTTTCAAAAATAAATATGATTTTGTACACAAACTACCTACATAGGCAGGAAAAAAAATTTTTAAGTTGATTATATCTAATTATTATAGTTTAGTCAAACAAGACATAAAATACATTATAAATCACAAACTTAGAAATTTTTAAAACAGTTAAGAAAATATCACAACAATTTCCAAACAAAGAAAATGCAGATTCTTTTCCCCTAGGAAGCAAGTATTGTTTATGTACTATACCTGGACAAGAAATGCTTCTGGATCCCTTTGTGTTCCTTTCATTCCTAGGAGAGTAGAAAAAATCACTTTGATGTTGAAGTCTTCTCCCACTTCCACAGCAA
>NW_012102321.1:103299-106344 GCF_000951045.1 Mandrillus leucophaeus
TAATCCCAGCACTTTGGGAGGCTGAGGCAGGTGGATCACAAGGTCAGGAGTTCGAGACCAGCCTAGCCAACACGGTAAAACACCGTCTCTACTAAAAATACAAAAATAAATAAGCCAGGCATGGTGGTGTGGACCTGTGATCCCAGCTACTCAGGAGGTTGAGGCAGGAGAATTCCTTGAATCTGGAGGGCAAAGGTTGCAGTGAGCTGAGATCACGCCACTGTACTCCAGCCTGGGTGGCAGAGCGAGACTCTGTCTTTAAAAAAAAAAAAAAAAAATGTTTGGCAGCAAATCTACTCTCTGACACCATGCCCAATTCAACAGATTAAATAAAAAGATACTTGGGGGCTTGTCCAAAGGTAATGAGTTATCTCAGTTGATTGTACACAATCAGTTATAGATCAAACTCCTTGTTTCCAACTCCTTGTTCTACTCTTCCCCACTTCCCCCTTCTCACTACTGTGCTAGACTAGCCTGAAAAAAAAAAAAAAAGATATTTGGGAATATTTTTTGCTATGGTCTATTAGAACCACAGGTACCATTAAAAACAAAAACACTTCATTTGTATTGGCCCCATGGCATTGTTCAGGGCCTTCATATATGCCGCCATATAGGCTCCTAGTTTCCTTCCAAACCAAATTTTTTTTATAGAGTCCATACTTCCTGACATAGTCTCACAGCTCCAACAACCTTTTAGAACTTTCACTACAGTTGTCTACTTGACAAAAATGTTTGTTCTGACTAAAGCATTCATTGAAATGTTATAAGTTGTTTTATTATTATGACTAAAATACATAGAGAGGAGGAAGCAATGAAGTGAACATTCCAATATTCAATTTATATAAAATTTATGTTTTCTGGTTAAGAATCAACACTTTCATTACCAGCAATTGAAATTTTTCTTTAAGAAAATTGTCACAAAGAAAGCCAGGCATGGTGGCTCACACCTGTAATCCCACCACTTTGGGAGGCAGAGGCAGGAGGATTGCTTGAGCCCAGGAGTTCAAGAATAGCCTGGTCAACATAGTGAGACCCTCATCTCTATTTAAAAAAAAAACAAAAACAAAAAACCTTTAAAAACTTAGCCAGGCATGGTGGCACGTGCCTGTTATTCCCAGCTATACTTCGGAGGATCACTTAAGCCCAGGAGTTAGAAGCTGCTGTGAGCTATGATTGTGCCACTGCACTCAAGCCTTGGTGACAGAGTGAGGCCCTGTACTAAGCAAGACCCTGTCTCTAAGAAGAAATTTTTTAAAAAAGAAAATTGTCACAAAGAAATAAAACTTGTTTCATATCCCTGGTACTACGTATACAACCATATCTTGGGATATGAGACTACTGACCAGAGAAAAAGCTACAATGAGAGTGACTGATCAGCCAGGCCCCTAGCTAAGTGATTCAAAACCACACACCAAACTTTTATTGAATAGGATTTTATTTCCTGCTTCAGTACAATTAGAAATTATTAATGCTATATATCTTCAGGGTTGTTTGTAAATGATCAAAACAGAGCATGTTGCCACCAGACAAATCTGGGACAATTTAAATACCAAAATAATTTAGTAATAAATTAAAAATCCTTAAAAAAAGGAATTTATGAGCCCATACCAATAATAAATAGATAAATAAATGAAGAAAAAAGGAGAAGGGTTACAATAGAATATCAAAGGCTGGTTGGTAAACATGAAGGGAGTGCTGGAGTTGGAAAACCATTAAGATGGGAACAGGAAAAAATGAAAAGATGGGAACAGAAAAAAAACCATTAAGATGGGAACAGGAAAAACCATAAAGATGGGAACAGGAAAAAATTCACCAGTGTAAACCAAGTCTAAGAAGAAATTTTGACAATTAACAGAATATCTGCCTTAAAGTTGTCTTTCCACAAACTGCTTACTAGTTGCAGAGAGGGAAAAAACAGTACATAAACAAAGTAAAGAAATTGGAGAACTCCTTGACAGGATGATCAAAATTAATGTCGCCTGTGTGCCTCAAGATGTGATTCACAAGGACACAACAGCACCTATGCAATATTTTAGCCAAAAATACTAATTTCAATCTAATCATGAGAAAACGCCAGACAGATGCAAAATGAGGAATATTCTACTTTAAAGAGGAAAAGAAGGCTGTACTGTATTCTTTAAAAATGTCAATGTCATTAAAGACAAATAAATACTATGGACAAACCTGACAAAAAAAGCAATGGGGAAAGGACTCCCTATTCAATAAATGGTACTGGGATAACTGGCTAGCCATACGCAGAAAACTGAAACTGGACCCCTTCCTTATACCATATACAAAAATTAACTCAATGTGGATTAAAGACTTAAATGTAAAACGCAAAACTATAAAAACCCTGGAAGACAGCCTAGGCAATACCATTCAGGACATAGGTACAGGCAAAGATTTCATGACAATGACGCCAAAAGCAATAGCAATGAAAGCAAAAATTGACAAATGGGATCTAACTAAACTAAAGGGCTTCTGCATAGCAAAAGAAACTATCAACAGAGTAAACAGAAAACCCACAGAATGGGAGAAAAATTTTGCAAACCATGCATCTGACAAAGGTCTACTATCCAGCACCAATAAGAAACTTAAACAAATTTACAAGAAAAAAATGGGCCAGGCCGGGCGTGGCGGCTCATGCCTGTAATCCCAGCATTTTGGGAGGCCGAGGCGGGCAGATCACAAGGTTAGGAGTTCAGGACCATCCTGGCCAAAATGGTGAAACCCTGTCTCTACTAACAATACAAAAAAAGGAGCTGGGTGTGGTGGCGGGCACCTGTAGTGCCAGCTACTTGGGAGGCTGAGGCAGGAGAATCGCTTGAACCCAGGAGGCGGAGGTTGCAGTGAGCCAAGATCATACCATTGCACTCCAGCCTGGCTGACAAAGCAAGACTCCCAGCACTTTGAGAGGTCGGGGAGGGTGGATCACCTGAGGTCAAGAGTTCCAGACCAGCCTGGACAACATGGTGAACCCCCGTCTCTACTAAAAATACAAAAAAATTAGCCGAGCATGGTGGTGGATGTCTGTAATCCCAGTTA
>NW_012102321.1:108614-109573 GCF_000951045.1 Mandrillus leucophaeus
AAGAAATGCTTCTGGATCCCTTTGTGTTCCTTTCATTCCTAGGAGAGTAGAAAAAATCACTTTGATGTTGAAGTCTTCTCCCACTTCCACAGCAAGTCCTTTTTGCTTTTCAGCAACAATAAAAGCATTCAGAAGTCTAGAATATTCTTTGAGATTACTATAGGAGAATTTATATAAGGGAGTTAAACTATATACAGTCCACTGTTTATGCAGAAGGAATGCAACCTTTTGAGGGTCAACATCTTCCTACAAAAAAAAAAAATCAAGACAAAAGAAGTTTAAGAATGAGGAAACATTAATAAGAATTTAATCACAGCATTTAAAACATCTAATTCAAATATATTATAGGGTACCTGATTTTTGCACTCCAACCAAATGAGTCTGCAGGACTCATTTTTGCAGATCCTTGAACAGACTTTTACCTTTGCTGTAACTTCTCTTTAGAATGCTCTTCTCCCAAGTGTTCACACGGCAAGTTCCTTCACTTCATTCAGTTCTCTACCCAGATGTAATCCAAGAGGCCACTCGATCTAAATAAAGTAGCACCTGCACGCACTCCAACTTTGTATCATCTCACCCAGATTTATTTTTCTTCACAGCACTTATTACTACTCAACATTATATTCCTGTCTGCAATTTTTTTGTGTTTTTATTATCTGTCTACTGGTGTATAAGCTTGATGACAGCAGTGATTTTGTCTATTTTGTTCTCTCTAAAACAAAGCTATCTAGAACAAGTGTCCAATAAATATTTAACATAAAATTTATGTTTCACTTTTAGAAACTTCAAATTATAGATTTCAAAAATAGTAACCATTCCTAAAGTATCTAATTTGATTAACCCTAATTTAAAAAAATTGTTTGGGCCAGGCGCGGTGGCTCATGCCTGTAATCCCAGCACTTTGGGAGGCTGAGGCAGGTGGATCACTTGAGCCCAGGAGGTAGAGGTTGCAGTGAGCC
>NW_012102321.1:111949-117908 GCF_000951045.1 Mandrillus leucophaeus
AATGAGATCATATCCTTTGCAGGGACATGGATGGAGCTGGAGGCCGTTATCCTTAGCCAACTAGCAAAGGAACAGAAAACCAAATACCACATGTTCTCACTTATAAGTGGGAGCTAAACAATGAGAACACATGGACGCATAGAGGGGAACAACACACACTGAGGCCTATCAGGGAGTGGAAGGTGGGAGGAGGGAGAGAAGCAGGAAAAATAACTAATGGGTATTAGGCTTAACACCTAGGTGATTAAATAATCTATATAACCAACCCCCATGACGCACGTTTACCTATGTAACAAACCTGCACATCCTGCACATATACCCTAAACTTAAAAGTTAAAAAAAATACTGTGGACATGATTCAGATTAAAGGAGGTTAGAATACATAAAAATTCCTGGTATATATATGGGTTGTATGTTTGAAAATTACTTTAAAAATAAATAAACAGGCGTGGTGGCTCACACCTGTAATCCTAGCACTTTGGGAGGCCGAGGCAGGCGGATCACAAGGTCAGGAGATCAAGGCCATCCTGGCTAACATGGTGAAACCCCGTCTCTACTAAAAAATACAAAAAATTAGCCAGGCGTGGTGGCGGGTGCCTATAGTCCCAGCTACTGGGGAGGCTGAGGCAGAAGAATGGCATGAACCCAGAAGGCGGAGTTTGCAGTGAGCAGAGATTGCACCACTGCACTCCAGCCTGGGCGACAGAGCGAGATTCTGTCTCTAAATAAATAAATAAATACAAATATAAAAAATAAAAGACATAAAAGAGGTAGCACTGGTCATTATGAAATTGTTTATTTGTTTTTCATTTATTTTATTAGTTGACGGGTTAAGAAGATACTAAGAATACTATAGTTACAAAAATTGAAATGTTTTGTTCACAGATATTCTCGATTATTGACTAACACAAAGGGATACAAAAAGCATACCTGCAACTGTGAACACTGGGGAACTTTCCTCCGAGGTGGAGTCGGGATAAATGAAGTCTGTTTCCTGATTGATTCTAATCGTTTTTGCAGAGGAGTGGCACCTACAAAGTAATCTTCAGGTCTTGAGGATGCACTACGAGTTGACTCTGGTACATTATAAGAATCCATGGTCTGTCTACATAAGAAGAAATAAAACCAGAATTCTAAGCACTAAAAAGTTAACTGATGCTCAGTTTCACTGACTCCTCTCCTCACTCTAAAGGAATTCTTTCTCTTTCTTTCTTTTCCCCTCCCTATTCCCAGTTTTAAACCAAGTCCTATATTCCTTATTGGCTATAGCCCACTTTTATGTATATCTTACAGACACCTCAAACACAGTGTATGTTCAAAACTAAATTCAACTTCTTTTCCTCCTTCAAAAAGCTAACTGATCCATTTTCAAATTCCTGTCAATTTGCTAAGTTAACTTAAATTCATGTAGTCTCCCACCTTCATTCTTTAACATACAGTCATTAAGCACATTCTACTGAGTTTTTCTTTCAAGAATCTGTCGAATCTGGTTCCAAGATGGCTGAATAGGAACAGCTCTGGTCTGCAGCTCCCAGCGTGATCGACCCAGAAGACGGGTGATTTCTGCATTTCCAACTGAGGTACCTGATTCATCTCACTGGGACTGGTTGGACAGTGGGTACAGCCCATGGAGGGTGAGCCGAAGCAGGGCAGGGCATTGCCTCACCCAGGAAATGCAAGGGGTCCAGGGATTTCCCTTTCCTAGCCAAGGGAAGGCGTGACAGACTGTACCTGGAAAACCAGGACACTCCCACCCAAATATTGCGCTTTTCCTACGGTCCTGGCAACCAGCAGACTAGGAGATTCTCTCCCGTGCCTGGCTTGGCAGGTCCCACACCCACGGAGCCTTGCTCACTGCTAGCCCAGCAGTCTGAGATTGACCTGCCAGGCAGCAGCCTGGTGGCGGAGAGGTGCATACACCATTGCTGAGGCTTGAGTAGGTAAACAAAGTGGCCAGGCAATTCAAACTGGGTGGAGCCCACCACAGCTCAGCAACGCCTACTGCCTCTATAGACTCCACCTCTGTGGGCAGGGCATAGCTGAAAAAAAGGCAGCAGAAACGTCTGCAGACTTAAATGTCCCTGTCTGACAGCTCTGAAGACAGCATTCTCCCAGTATGGCGTTTGAGCGCTGAGAACAGACAGACTGCCTCCTCAAGTGGGTCCCTGACCCCTGTGTACTCTAACTGGGAGACACCTCCCAGTAGGGGCCAACTGACACCTCATACAGGCAAGTGTCCCTCTGGGATGAAGCTTCTAGAGGAAGGATCAGGCAACAATATTTGCTGTTCTGCAAAATGCTGTTCTGCAGCCTCCACTGGTGATATCCAGGCAAACAGGGTCTGGAGTGGATCTCCAGCAAACTCCAACAGACTGCAGCTGAGGGACCTGACTGGTAAAAGAAAAACTAACAAAAATAAATAGCATCTACATCAACAAAAAAGACATCCACACCAAAACCCCATCTGTAGGTCACCAACATCAAACACCAAAGGTAGATAAAACCACAAAGATGGGGAGAAACCAGAGTACAAAAGCTGATAATTCTAAAAACCAGAGCACTCCTTCTCCAAAGGATCACAGCCCCTCGCCAGCAACGGAACAAAGCTGGATGGAGAATGGCTTTGACAAGTTGACAGAAGTAGGCTTCAGAAGGTTGGTAATAACAAACTTCTCTGAGCTAAAGGAGTATGTTCTAACCCATCGCAAGGAAGCTAAAAACCTTGAAAAAAGGTTAGACGAGTGGCTAACTAGAATAAACAGTGTAGAGAAGACCTTAAATGACCTAATGGAGCTGCAAACCACGGCATAAGAACTTCATGATGCATGCACAAGCTTCAATAGCCAAACAATCAAGTGGAAGAAAGGATATCAGTGACTGAAGATCAAATTAATGAAATAAAGCGAGAAGACAAAATTAGAGAAAAAAGAGTAAAAAGAGACAAACAAAGCCTCCAAGAAATAACGGACTATGTGAAAAGACTAAATCTACGTTTGATTGGTGTACCTGAAAGTGACGGTGAGAATGGAACCAAACTGGAAAACACTCTCTACGATATTATCCAGGAGAACTTCCCCAACCTAGCAAGGCAGGCCAACATTCAAATTCAGGAAATACACAGCAGAACACCACAAAGATACTCCTCGAGAAGAGCAACCCCAAGACACATAATTGTCAGATTCACCAAGGTTGAAATGAAGGAAAAAACGTTAAACACAGCCAGAGAGAAGGGTTGGGTTACCCACAAAGGGAAGCCCATCAGGTTAACAGCAGATCTCCTGGCAGAAACTCTACAAGCCAGAAGACAGCGGGGGCCAATATTCAACATTCTTGAAGAAAGGAATTTCAACCCAGAATTTCATATCCAGCCAAACTAAGCTTCATAAGTGAAGCAGAAATAAAATCCTTTACAGACAAGCAAATGCTGAGAGATTTTGTCACCACGAGGCCTGCCTTACAAGAGCTCCTGAAGGAAGCGCTAAACATGGAACGATCAGTACCAGCCACTGCAAAAACATGCCAAATTGTAAAGACCATCGATGCTAACAAGAAACTGCATCAACTAACAGGCAAAATAACCAGCTAACATCATAATGTCAGGATCAAATTCACACATAACAATATTAACTTGAAATGTAACTGAGCTAAATGCCCCAATTAAAAGACACAGCCTGGCAAATTGGATAAAGAGATAAGACCCATCAGTGTGCTGTATTCAGGAGACCCATCTCAAATGCAAAGACATACATAGGCTCAAAATAAAGAGATAGAGGAAGATCCACCAAGCAAATGGAAAGCAAAAAAAAGGGAGGGGTTGCAATCCTAGTCTCTGATAAAACAGACTTTAAACCAAGAAAGATCAAAAGAGACAAAGAAGGTCATTACATAATGGTAAAGGGATCAATTTAACAAGAAGAGCTAACTAACTTTAAATATATATGCACCCAATACAGAAGTACCCAGATTCATAAAGCAAGTCCTTAGAGACCTACAAAGACACTTAGAATCCCACACAATAATACTGGAAGACTTTAATACCCCAACATCAATATTAGACAGATCAATGAGACAGAAGGTTAACAAAGATATCCAGGACTTGAACTCAGTTCTGCACCAAGCGGACCTAACAGACATCTACAGAACTCTCCACCCCAAATCAACAGAATATACATTCTTCTCAGCACCACGTCACACTTATTCTAAAATTGACCACATAATTGGAAGTAAAGCACTCCTCAGCAAATGTAAAAGAACAGAAATCACAACAAACTGTCTCTCAGACCACAGTGCAATCAAAATTAGAACTCAGGATTTAAAAACTCATTCAAAACCACACAACTACATGGAAACTGAACAACCTGCTCCTGAATGACTACTGGTTAAATAACAAAATGAAGGCAAAAATAAAGATGTTCTTTGAAACCAATGAGAACAAAGATGCAATGTACCAGCATCTCTGGGACACATTTAAAGCAGGGTGTAGAGGGAAATTTATAGCACTAAATGCCCACAAGAGAAAGCAGGAAAGATCTAAAATCAACACCCTAACATCACAATTAAAAGAACTAGAGAAGCAAGAGCAAACACATTCAAAAGCTAGCAGAAGGCAAGAAATAACTAAGAACAGAGCAGAACCAAAGGAGATAGACACACAAAAACACCGTTCAAAAAAATCAGTGAATCCAGGAGTTGGTTTTTTAAAGAGATCAACAAAATTGATAGACTGCTAGCAAGACTAAAAAAGAAGAAAAGAGAGAAGACTCAAAAAGATGCAATAAAAAATGAGAAAGGGGATATCACCACCAATCCCACAGAAATACAAACTACCATCAGAGAATATTATAAATACTTCTACATAAATAAACTAGAAAATCTAGAAGAAATGGATAAATTCCTGGACACATACACCCTCCCAAGACTAAACCAGGGAGAAGTCAAAACTCTGAATAGACCAATAACAGGCTCTGAAATAGAGGCAATAATTAATAGCCTACCAACCAAAAAAGTCTAGGACCAAATGGATTCACAGCCAAATTCTACCAGATGTACAAAGGGGAGCTGGTACCATTCCTTCTGAAACTATTCCAATCAACAGAAAAAGAGGGAATCCTCCCTAACTCATTTTATGACACCAGCATCATCCTGATAGCAAAACCTGGCACAGGCACAACAAAAAAAGAGAATTTTAGACCAATATCCCTGAGGAACATCAATGCGAAAATCCTCAATAAAATCCTGGCAAACTGAATCCAGCAGCACATCAAAAAGCTTATCCACCACGATCAAGTCAGCTTCATCCCTGGGATGCAAGCCTGGTCCAACATATGCAAATCAATAAATGTAATTCATCACATAAACAGAAACAACAAAAACCACATGATTATCTCAATAGATGCAAAAAAAGCATTTGACAAAATTCAACAGCCCTTCATGCTAAAAACTCTCAATAAACTAGATATTGATGGAACGTATGTCAAAATAATAACAGCTATTTATGACAAACCCACAGCCAATATCATACAGAATGGGCAAAAACTGGAAGCGTTCCCTTTGAAAACCGGCACAAGACAAGGATGCCCTCTCTCACCACTCCTATTCAACATAGTGTTGGAAGTTCTGGCCAGGGCAATCAGGCAAGAGAGAGAAATAAAGGGTATTCAATTAGGAACGGAAGAAGTCAAATGACATGATTGTATATTTAGAAAATCCCATCATCTCAGCCCCAAATCTCCTTGAGCTGATAAGCAACTTCAGCAAAGTCTCAGGATACAAAATCAATGTGCAAAAATCACAAGCATTCTTATACACCAATAACAGAGAAACAGAGCAAAATCATGAGTGAACTCCCATTCACAATTGTTACGAAGAGAATAAAATACTGAGGAATCCAACTTACAAGGGATGTGAAGGACCTCTTCAAGGAGAACTACAAACCACTGCTCAACAAAACAAAAGAGGA
>NW_012102321.1:121949-131633 GCF_000951045.1 Mandrillus leucophaeus
AAATTTACAAGAAAAAAACAAACAACCCCATCAAAAAGTGGGCAAAGGATATGAACAGACACTTCTCAAAAGAAGACATTTATGAAGCCAAAAGACACATGAAAAAATGCTCATCATCACTGGCCATCAGAGAAATGCAAATCAAAACCACAATGAGATACCATCTTATCCCAGTTAGAATGGTGATCATTAAAACAACAGGAAACAACAGATGCTGGAGAGGATGTGGAGAAATAGGAATGCTTTTACACTGTTGGTGGGAGTGTAAATTAGTTCAACTTTTGTGGAAAACAGTGTGGTGATTCCTCAAGGATCTAGAACTAGAAATACCATTTGACCCAGCAATCCCGTTACTTGGTATATACCCAAAGGATTATAAATCATGTTATTATAAAGACACATGCACACGTATGCTTATTGCAGCACTATTCACAATAGCAAAGACTTGGAACCAACCCAAATGTCCATCAATAATAGACTGGATTAAGAAAATGTGGCATATATACACCATGGAAAGCTATGCAGCCATAAAAAAGGGTGAGTTCATGTCCTTTGCAGGGACATGGATGAAGCTGGAAACCACCATTCTCAGCATAACTATCACAAGGACAGACAACCAAACACTGCATGTTCTCACTCACAGGTGGGAAGTGATCAATGAAAACACTTGGACACAGGGCGGGGAACATCACACACCAGGGCCTGTCAGGGGGTCGGGGGCTGGGGGAGGGATAGCATTAGGAGATATATCTGATGTAAATGACAAGTTGATGGCTGCAGCAAACCAACATGGCACATGTATACCTATGTAACAAACCTGCACATTGTGCACATGTACCCTAGAACTTAAAGTATAACAAAAAAATAAATTTTAAAAAAATGTTTAAAAAAAAAAAACAATCTGTCATCCCTTCACAAAGCTAATTCCTTAGCCACAACTAAGAGTTCTCCGTATCTAAGAGTAATCCATTCTTCCAGAAATAGACTTGATTTTTATCTGTGCAACAACCTTTACAGTAACAAGACAAATCCTAAACTCTTCTGCTGGGTTTAAGGTCTTTCTGATTCAGTTTCTCCTTATCTTCCTAATTCTCCTCTCCAACCTGGGACATAAACATATTCTTATCTTCATGTGGTTGCTTCTCAACTATATTCCCTACCTTAAGCATCCTTTTCCCTTCTCACCTCCTTTAAGACCATGCTGGAAATTTGATCCCCTTTCAAAATAGGGTGTTTTTAACCTTTCGGTCCTGAAATACCTATGACATAGACTTTTATCTGTTATCTGTTATCAGTGGCTCATTCCTGGAAGCAGAATATGCATGTGTGTGTATGCTATATGAGCTCTCATCTCTAAGTCTGAAAAAATCCCTCAAGAATGTTCTACAACATCCTTGGAGATATATCAGCACACACAACTTTCCTCAATCATCCAGTCTGTACCACTCATTTTAGCCCGTGTTCATATACTTCCTTATACAATTTTTTAGTGTGTATTTCTTGTATCCCCAGTAATACTAAGCTACTGTCACTGAAACCATGCTTTATATTTCCCAATGTATGTATAATTACCCAAATACAATGCTGAGTGTCCTTTAATTGTTAAACAAGTATTGGTTCAATTAAATGGAAGTATTTCATAGAACTTTCAAATTAGGGCCAGGCATGGTAGCTTATGACTGTAATCCCAACATTTTGAGAGGCTGAAGCAGGTGGATCACTTGAGCCCAGATGTCTGAGACGAGCCTGGGCAACACTGTGAGACTCCATCTCTACAAAAAATAAAAAATAACTAGCCAGGTGTGGTGGTGCAGGCCTGTGGTCCCAGCTAATCAGGAGGCTGAAGTAGGACTGCATGAGCCCAGGAGGTCAAGGCTACAGTGAGATGTGATCATGCCACTGAATTCCAGCCTGGGTGACAGAGCAAGACCCTCTCAAGAAAAAAAAAGACACACAAAATTAAAATACAATTTTCATTAAAAGGAATTATCATTTCAAAGTTATGGTTAGTCTCAGCCGGGCGTAGTGGCTCATGCCTGTAATTCCAGCACTTTGGGAGGCCAAGGAAAAGTGGATCACCTGTGGTCAGAAGTTTGAGACCAGCCTGGCTAACATGGTGAAACCCTGTCTCTACTAAAAATACAAAAATTAGCTGGGTATGGTGGCACACACCTGTAGTCCCAGCTACTCAGGAGGCTGAGACAGGAGAATCTCTTGAACTTGGGAGGTGGAGGCTTCATTGAGCCGAGATCACGCCACTGTACTCCAGCCTAGGTGAGACAGAGCAAGACTCCATCTCAGCAACAACAACAACAAAGTTATGATTAGTCTCAACGACTACACAATTACCCCTTTGAAAAGTTTTTTATGAATAAAAAGTTATATTACTATATTTACTCATTTTATTTTATTTTATTTTTTGAGATGGAGTCTAACTGTTTTCTGGGTTGGAGTGCAACTGCACGATCCCGGCTCACTGCAACCTCTGCCTCCCAAGCTCCAGCAATTCTCTTGCCTCAGCCTCCCAAGCAGCTGAGATTACAGGCGCCCACAACCACGCCTCACTCATTTTTTTTTTTTTTTTTTTTTGTATTTTTAGTAGTGACAGGGTTTCACCACGTTGGCCAGGCTGGTCTTGAACTCCTGACCTCAGGTGATCCACCAGCCTCCCAAAGTGTTGGGATGACAGGCGTTAGCCACCGCACTCGGTCCATATTTAAATAGTATTATATTTAAAATAGTACAGGTTGAGCATCCCTTATCCGAAATGCTTAGGACCAAAAGTGTTTTTGGATTTCAGATTTTGTCAAATTTGGGAATATTTGTATCACACTGGTCAAGCATCCTTAATCCAAAAATCTGAAATCCAAAATGCTCCAGTGAACATTTCCTTCCAACATCATGTCAGTATTCAAAAAGATTCACATTATGGGACATTTCAGACTTCAGATTTTCTAATTAGGGATGCTCAACCTGTATCTTCAATTTCAATATGTTAGATTAGGACACCATTTATATCTTGCACAAAACTCCATAAATTAAACATGTAGTCCTAGCATGGATAACATAGCAAGACCCCATCTCTCAAAAAAAAAAAAGAAAAAAATTAGCCTAGCATGGTGGTAGTCCTAGCCACTTGGGAGGTTGAGGCAGGAAGACTGCTTGAGTCCAGGAGTTTAAGGCTGTAATGAGCGATGATCGCACCACTGCACTTTAGCCTGGGCAACAGAGTGAGATCCTCTCTAATTAATAAATAAATACATGAACTAAACATGTAGCATTATTTGTCCTTAAAGCTCAAATAATGTCCAGAGCAAGTTCATATACCACACAATTTATTTATTTATTTTTACAAATGTTCATATTAGCTTTATTCATAATAGCCAAAAATTGAAAATGACTCAGTGGGTGAATGATTAAATAAACTGTGGTACATCTACACCATGTAATAGTACTCTGCAATGAAAAGAAACAAATTGTTGATACATGCAACAACTTGGATGTTAAAGCCAATCCAAAAAGGTCACATATAAAATTTCATACATTTAACATTTTTTAAATGACAAATTAAAGGAATGAAGAACAGATGAATGGCTGACAGAGATTAGGGAAAGGGAAGAGGGTGGGAGGGACATAAATGTGACTATAAAAAGGCAACACAAGAATTCCTTATGGTGATGGAACTGTATCTTCACTGTGGTGAATACAGGACTCTACATTAGACACCACACAATGTAAATAGCAGCTACTCTAAAGCATCCTAGCTTTACATGCACATTGAATTACCTACTTCAAAGGGAATTTTAATCAGTACTACTTACACAGAATGTTTCCTTCAAATTTGTTACTTGGTGCAATAATTGCTAACACTTATTGAGCATTCATCACGTTTCAGGTACTCTTCTAAGCCCTTTATATTTTCTCATTTAATCTTCAAACAACCCCATGAAGTAGATCATGCTCCCAGCTGACAAACAGGAAATCAGACAAGTTAAGGAACTTACCAAAGTCAGCCAGTTAGAGTGGAAGAGTTAGGATTTGAATCCAGACAGTCTAACTCTGCAATGAGTCCACTTAGCTACTTCTTTCACGCTGCCTTTTAAACAGGGATCAATTATGAGGCAATATAAGCCCTGCTGAATTTGACTCCTTAAAAGAGAAATGCTATGAATTCCAAAAAGATTTTAAAGTCTAGGTGACTTTAAAAAGTCTAGCAATAAATGAGATGAGAAAAACACTATCAGCACTAAGAGGGATGGTTTTGAAAAAATATGTCCGTTGAGTATTTAATGTTAAAGTAAAATAAAATAGCCCAATCCATGAATTAAAGATTAGCAAATGAGTTATATTTACTTTACCTTCTCATCTCACACTCAAGAATGTGTAATTTTGCCCAGCACAATAATCAAGATGTTATAAATATACCTTGAATCAATATATTACTGTCCCAATACTCTTCCTTCCAATCAGAAGCAAAAAGGTCCTCTTACTTGTATCTCCCCTGGACACCATCTCCTTTGTGTACTTCAATTTTTTTTTTTTTTTTGAGACAGGGTCTCACTCTGTTGTCCAGGCTGGAGTGCAGTGGCCCGATACCACTGCAGCCTCAACCTCCTGGGCTCAAGCGATCCTCCTACCTCAGCCTCTTGAGTAGCTGGGACTACAGGCATGCACTGCCACACCAGGCTGTACTTCACTTCTCTATTATCTTTAATCACTCCTATACAGGATCCTTTTCTTTCATTGCCAAGCATATTCTAGTATTTCTAACATTAAAAATTTGTGTTTAAATCCAATTCCTCTCATTCCTTCTGAGACCAATCTCCTGGAAACGTGGTCTACACCTATTGCCTCCAGTTACTAATAAATATTTTACTAGAAATCTTCAGCAATCTCTTTGTTCCATCTATCACTATAAAGAAACTGCACTTTTGAAGATCATTATTTTTGCCAAAACCATGGCCAAATACTTTGTTCATTAAGTTTGTTCATCCTTCCTCCTCTAAACTTTCTGGGACCTTGTTTCCTGACACTCCATTTTTTAGGGGCTTTTCTCCTCCTTACTTTTTATAGTTCCAATTTCTTTACTGATTCTTTTTTCCCCTCATGTTCCAATAATAGGTGGCCCCAGACTCTGAAAATCATTCATTCTACATAGGAAAATAATCATTCTCTATGACTCCTAAATCTCTACCTTCAGACCATTACAGCTGCAACCCAGTCCTGCATTTCCAACTTCCTATAAGATGTTAAACTTTCATGTTGTCAGACTCATTAAGTTCAAAACTAATCATCACTTCACATCTCATTCAATCTTTCTTTGCCAACTACTGTACTGTTTTGCTCAGTAATAATTCCATTCTTCCGTTTTCTTTCCCCACTAAAAAAATACTTTCATCATCTTTTACTCTTCCTTCAACGTCACCTTTACATCTAAAAAGTTAACTTTGTTACTTTGTTAACTTTATCATCAAATTCTGACATATTTCTTTTTTTTTTTTTTAAGACAGAGTCTCACTCTGTCTCCCAGGCTGCAGTGCAGTGGTGCGATCTTGGCTCACTGCAACCTCCAACTCCCAGGTTCAAGTGATTCTCCTGCCTCAGCCTCCAAGTAGCTGGGACTACAGGCGTGCACCACCATGCCTGGCTAATTTTTGTATTTTTTGGTAGAGATGGGGTTTCACCATGTTAGCCAGGCTGGTCTTGAACTCCTGACCTCAGATGATCTGCCTGCCTTGGCCTCCCAAAGCGCTGGGAATACAGGGATAAGCCACCACACCTGGCCTCTGACATATTTCTTAAAAAGATATACACTTGTCCTCTTAGATGTGGGCTTCACTCTCATTCTCAATTATAGCTACTTATCTTGTTCCCAATCTTAGCCCCTTTCCCTAATCCATCACGTCTTTCATTGTCACCACTTTTATCATTACCTTGCTTGAGATCCCATAACAGTTCCCATACAGCTATATGAAGTCGAATCAGAATTCCTGTCTGGTTTTCAAGGCACTACTGTATTTGATCTTATTATCTGATCCTATCCAGGTTCATTTTCTACTACTTCAGTTCTTACCCTAAGTAGCCTTTCCAAAATCCAACATTCTGCATACACTTCCTCTAAGGTTTTGTATACAACATTGGGGGATGAGGGGAGGTGGGAGTGAAGAAAGTTCCAGTAGACAATTCTTTAAAAGGTTAAATCACAGCTGTATAGCCACACATGCACCCCCTAGTCTAGACAGATGATCTCTCTACTATTCTCCCTGCCTTTTTATTCACCTTATCGACAATTAAAAATACTTCTCTACTCCCGTTTGTCTGAGCAAATCTTATCCATTTTCCATGTACCATCTCCTCAGAAGTTTTCCAGAGCTTGGCAGAGCTAGTTCTCTTGACAATTCCGCTTGCAGTTGTAGTTTACAGCACACAAGTAAAGCTTTGTTGTTTCTCTTGTGGTTAGTCCGTGAAGGGGCTCTGACTTGATCACTTTTCTACATTGCCACCAATACCTAAATCCAACCGCCCTAACGCCAATACTTAGTCGGGTATTATGCACGTAGTGCTTAAACACACCTCAACACACAAGTATTGTGAAGATAATGACCACACAGCAGGGCAAATACAAAGTTAAAGCAGATCCGGAACCAATACAAAGCATTTTTACCAATAAAATGCCGTGATGACGCTGTCACCCATTTCGGATTCATCAATCATTCTTCAAAAGTCCGGCTCCAAAACTATGTCGAGACTGAAATCCCCTGAAGAAAGAAAGAAAGAAAAAAAAAAACCCGCCAAAATGACAGCTAAGACAGAGGCCAGACTAACCCCTGGCCCTCCCAAATTCCCTCTCGCTCCACCACAAGTGGGTTCACAAGAGACACAAACGCACCCAGGAAGACCTCCACTCCCTCAGACGCGGGGCGGGCCCTGCGACTTCACTCTGGGAGGGACATTTCCGCTCACCCAGCTCTGCGACCCTCGCTCCTGCCGAGTCAGCTTCTGCTGGCGAAGGGGGAAGGGCAAAAGGACAGTGCCTCCCAACCCGTCCCTCTTCAGCTGAGCCTGTCAGAGACAAGCCCAGCTCTGAAATCACGCCGCTGTGAAAAGGCAATTCGGTCCTCCGCCGCCTCTTCAGTTTAAAATCGTTTCCCGACTCGCTCTGCGGCTCCACGCAGGAAGCCTCCTTAGCGCCTCGCCGATTCCGTATCAGTGAAGCAACTAAAATTGCCATTTTAACTGAGGGCAAGGCCGAGCCACTTAACCGCTATCGTCAACCTTTCCAACCGTGCTCGGTTGCTCGTCCGTTTCCCTACTGGTGGGAAGCTTTCTCTCAAATTTCCGCCCGTCGTAAGCATGGCGGCGGCACCTCACTACTGATTCGTTGAATTCCTTCCCGGTAATCTTGGGCACTAGAGGGCGGAGTTGAAGCGTGCTTGGACCCAGACGGCGATCTGTGTTTGGGTTCGGACTCTGGGAGGATTTTGGCTTTGGTCGCCTTCCTCTTTCAGAAGACTCGAGATCGGCCAGCAGGTCTGCGAGATTTGAAACGCGACTGTTACTCCTTGTTTTCCGGTTCTGGCCGCGGGAGCCTCTCGGGAAGCGTGGAAAGAAGGGTAGGGCGTATGCCTAGTGACCGCCTCTGGTTGTCGGACTCGCGGCTGGCGCCGCTACGTGGAGTCGCTCTCTCTTCGTCACTTTTGGTTGCAGACTGGTTGAGTAGAAGTGCAGACTGATGCTTTAAGACTCGGGGAAAGGTCTTTCCTTTATCTCCACCCCATCAAGCACCCCAGAGACCTTGGAGATTTGTCTTGTTTCTAGACACGTGTACTCGAATGTTGTGCGGAGGACTTAAATATTCGAGAAGAAAGTGGGAACTCCTGGAATTTTAAGAGATTTCTGTGTATTTCCAAAGCTTTTAACTACCGGCAGCGTGGGATTCGTGATTGTTTTTCGCCATCGTGTGGCTCCAACATGTCCTTCCCTTCTTGGTTAAGTCACCTGTACAGGGGTTTATCCAGACCCATCCGAAGGACCACCCAACCTATCTGGGGTTCTCTCCACAGAAGTCTGGTGCAGAGTTCACAGAGGAGAAATCCAGGTGAAAATAGCGAAGAGATCTGTCCTGTGAACAGTACTTCAACCTGTTATCTACGACCAGAGAGCTTTTATTCCATATTTTCCCCCATTCTTAACTGGATAGCCGTATGTGTAGAAGCAGATCATTCACTCTTTTCATTCATTATAAGGCAGATTTTTTCCCCGAGTTTTTAGAAAGACCACAAAAAGGTAACCACGTAATATATAGAATACTCTGCTTTTGGTTGATACCTTAAAAAATCCTTTTTCGGCCGGGCGCAGTGGCTCACGCCTGTAATCCCAGCACTTTGGGAGGCCGAGGCGGGCGGATGATGAGGTCAGGAGATCGAGACCATCCTGGCTAACACAGTGAAACCCCGTCTCTACTAAAAATACAAAAAATTAGCTGGGCGTGGTGGCAGGGCCTGTAGTCCCAGCTACTGGGGAGGCAGAGGCAGGAGAATGGCGTGAACCCGGGAGGCGGAGCTTGCAGTGAACTGAGATCGCGCCACTGCACTCCAGCCTGGGCGACAAAGCGAGACTCCGTCTCAAAAAAAAGGAAAAAAAAAATCATTTTTCACAGAATATAATAGTGTTTTCTAGTGTACAAGTGGCTGTTAAACAGTAGATTCATATTAAAACTAAATAGTTCGTGCACCATCCATTTCTACAGTTTCTAAAATCCTATTTCATTTGGGGAAGAAATGTGCAGTATTAAGAATTGGGTGATTAGGATTTTAGGTAAATGCAAATACTAGAAGATCAAAAAAATTTTGATTTCCTAACACAAGACAGAAATTTACGGTTATTCACTTGGCTTTTGATACATTTGCAGGTAAATTTAATAGTGAATGACCTGTTTCCCTGACATACCTTAGATGTATTTTGAGAATTTTTATTGTTAAGCAACCTGCAAGTGATGTATTTTTAATCTTGCCTTTTAACGTTTCTTTTCTTTTTTTAAAAAAAAAAAAAACAGAATTCAGTAGCTTTGCTGTCCGGACCAACACATGTGGAGAGTTGCGTTCGTCTCACTTAGGTCAAGAAGTCACCTTGTGTGGATGGATTCAGTACCGAAGGTAAATTGAGGAAGACAGTCTAAGAATGCATGGTGGTGGTTTTCCCAGGGCAATTCTAAACCTTTACTAATTTACAACCAGTCCGAAGAATAAAACGTTTTGCAACTCCTGCAGGTTTAAGAATTTACTGAATTTTCAACTTTGTTTTGAAAGGCCCAAGTGTCATTCTCAGTAGGTACCAGTAACATCTGTTGAAGGGTATAACAATGAAGCTTGATCCACCAAATGGACTGAAATGATACTGGGCTTACTAAGACTGAAGAGTTCCTATGACCAGTAATTAAAAATGGGCCAGCCTCCTATAAACCAGCTGTTAAACTCCAATAGCATGGGGGAGAAAGCTCGTTTTATTTCCATTTAGGTAGAGAACAAGCCCAGAAACAGTGATTCTTTAAGATCAGAGCCCATTTTTTGTTCTTGTTCATCTCTCTATTCCAGAACATTCCTGAATAGTACATTAATTCACATGGAAGAGATCCAAAATACATAGGTTATATGACCTTCTTTTTTTTTTTTTTTTTTTTTTTTT
>NW_012102321.1:131690-137472 GCF_000951045.1 Mandrillus leucophaeus
TAGCTGGGACTACAGGCGCCCGCCACCTCGCCCGGCTAGTTTTTTGTATTTTTTAGTAGAGACAGGGTTTCACCGTGTTAGCCAGGATGGTCTCGCTCTCCTGACCTCGTGATCCGCCCGTCTCGGCCTCCCAAAGTGCTGGGATTACAGGCTTGAGCCACCGCGCCCGGCCAATGTCCTTCTCAAAGAATATGTCCCAGCCTGGCGCCTAAGCCTGTAATCCCAGCACTTTGGGAGGCCGAGGCGGGCGGATCACGAGGTTAGGAGTTCGAGACCAGCCCGGCCAACATGATGAAACCCCATCTCTACTAAAAACACAAAAAAATTAGCCAGGCGGGGTAGCGCACGTCTGTAATCCTAGCTACTCAGGAGGCTGAGGCAGGAGAATTACTTGAACCCAGGAAGCAGAGGTTGCAGTGAGCTGAGATCGTGCCACTGCACTCCAGCCTGGGCGACAGAACAAGACTCCGTCTCAGGTTGGAAAAAAAAAAAAA
The DNA here is from genome assembly GCF_000951045.1 of Mandrillus leucophaeus. Classification (NCBI taxonomy): domain Eukaryota; kingdom Metazoa; phylum Chordata; class Mammalia; order Primates; family Cercopithecidae; genus Mandrillus; species Mandrillus leucophaeus. The sequence goes on from NW_012102321.1 coordinate 132,185, forward strand.
AAAAAAAAAAAGGAGTTTGTCCCAAGTAGGTGGATAGTTTTCCCGTAAGTGCAGTGACTTTGTTTCCTGAACCCAAATCTGAAGAGGGTTTCTGTACCTGTTTCTGGTACTGAGGACACTATGAGAAATAGAGGTTGGCATTTCTAGGACCTTTTGATGATTCATAGAGGTATTAAATTAGTAGCTGGAACTCTTCCAGAAAATTTTAGATTGTATCTTTTTTTAGAAGAAGACTTTATATTGCCGTATTTCAAAAATGATCCATCAGATGTTTCCATTATGCTAAAATATTATCTTTGGATTTTACTATGTGCAAAGTTTCCAAATTTAATAAAATTTTCTTATAAGGGCTTAAGCCAATAAAAATTTTTTAAATTGTTCATCTATAATAATTTTTCATTAATAAGCCATCTGTATAAGATTAATTTTCAGATAAGTAAACAATAAAAATTGAAACTGAAACAAAAAAACAATATTTTTTCATCAATGAGCTACATAGATAACAACTGCATGAATGTAAAGAAAATACATAATTATCATAAAAAACATGAAAAATTGTAATTATCATAAAAAAGAAACATGAAAAATTGCATGGATTTTTGTTTTTTATTTTGTCTGCTTAAACTTTGGACTTAGAGATTTTATCTTAAAATGTTCCTTTTTCTTCCCCCTCCCATTAATCAGGCAAAACACATTCTTGGTCCTAAGAGATTTCCATGGGCTTGTTCAAGTTGTCATTCCCCAGGATGAGGTAATAGAAAATTTCCTGTTATTATCTAAAAGCCTCTTTGATGCTGTGGCTAGGGTAAGCCAAGTAGTTAGATGAATATGTTAGAGGTTTTAAATTCAGAAGTTTATTGTTAATGAAAACTGAAAAATATCATAAGCAATGTTAAGACATGGCAAAAAGACCAGTGACCCAGTAGAATTATGAACCTAGGATATGAACAAAAACTTTAGAGGAAAAAAATATATAAATGGCTTGTAGACATAATGATATGCCCAGCCTCACTCAAGGTAGAGAAATGTGAATTAAAACTGCATGTAATTGTCATTTTTAACACATTAGATTGACAACACACTGTGTTTGGGAAAGCAGGTGCTCAATTCCTGGAGGGAATACAAATTGGCACTAGCTGAAGGGAGAGCAATTTGGCAATATCAAAACTATAAATGCATATATCCTTTGAGCCATTAATTTCACTTCTGGTAAATTATCTTATATCTAGACTTATACAGATACAAAATGGCATATGTACAAGGATATTCATTTCAGGATTCTTTTTAATAGAAAAAATTGGGAACCACCCAGATGTCCTCCAATAAGAGACTGGCTTAAAAAATAATGTATATTCTTACAATAAGATACTCTGCTCAGCCATACAAAAAAGAATGAAGAAGTTCTATTCTAATAGCAAAAAAAAATCCAAGGAATACTGTTAAGTGAAGAACCGGTATTCTTGAGTATACAGAAGAGCAGCTATTAAACTCCAGCACTCTAGTGCTGTCTTCTGTATAAAAACTAGGGGAAGGAGGCAGAATATATACTCAGTGTGTGTGTGTGTGTGTGTGTGTGTGTGTGTGTGTGTGTGTGGATTTGCTTGTATATATGTTATGAAATGTCTCTGGAAGGATACCTAAGTATCTGGTAACACTGGGTGCTACTGGGGGAAGGAACTGAGGGCCTTGAAAACAAGGATGGGGGGAAACTTTTCACTGTATCTTTTTGTACCCTTTGAATTTGAAGCCATGTGAAGGTACTAACTGCTCAAAAAGTATTTAATTTAATTACCATTGAAATTAGATACAATATGACAGAGTGATATTATGAAAAAACAATTTTTTTAGTTAAAAAATTCAAGGCCAGGCGTGGTGGCTCACACCTGTAATCTCAGCGCTCTGGGAGGCCGAGGCCAGCAGATTGAGTATAGGAGTTGAGACCAGCCTGGGCAACAGAGTAAAACCTCATCTCTACTAAAAATACAAAAAATTGGCCCGGCGCGGTGGCTCACGCCTGTAATCCCAGCACTTTTGGGAGGCTGAGGCGGGTGTATGTCAAAGTCAGGAGTTCAAGACCAGCCTGACCAACATGGTGAAACCCTGTCTCTACTAAAAATACAAAAATTTAGCCAGGTGTGGTCGTGGACGCCTGTAACCCCAGCTACTCAGGAGGCTGAGGCAGGAGAATTACTTGAACCCAGGAGGCAGAGGTTGCAGTGGGCCAAGATTGCGCCACTCTACTCCAGCGTGGGCGACAAAGCAAGACTCCATCTCAAAAACAATAATAATAATACAAAAAATTAGCTGGGCATGGTGGCGTGCGCCTATAATCCCAGCTACTTGGGAGGCTGAATTGGGAGAATCTCCTGAGCCCAGGAGGTTGAGGCTGAAGTGAGCCAAAATCACACCTCTGCACACTAACCTCAGCAACCAGAGTGATACCCTGTGTCAAAAAAAAAAATAAAATTAAATTAAAGAATTAGATAAAATAAGGAACTTCTATCACACTTACTGGGCAAAGTTGGTTTCTATTGTAATTTTTACTAATGCTTGTATGCCTAAGAAAAATATTAATTATTCAGCTCTTAAGTTTTGAAATAAATAAAGAGCAGTGAATTATCTTTTAGGGATCAACATCCAGAGATGAGTATAGCTAACCCTGGAGAACTCCTCTGACTTTGACTCATTATTGCTATTGGATTTCACTGTCCCTAAGACTAACCCTGGAGACAATTGCTTTTCAAGTATCTGGGACTTGTTTACACTAATAATAGTCACTCTTATCCTTATTTTCCTTTAAGGAAAGTTTTTTTAAAGCTCTTAACTAGTAGCTTTACTTGCTGTATTATATAGAGTCAAAATGGGGATGCAATTTTTACTAAATTTGGTAATAAAGTCATTAAGGAGCAGTCCCAGCCTGTATGGTAATTAAGCTGTGAGTATTAACGTTTTTAAAACCATAGACTTACAATTACTGAAGATTCCTGTAAGTTCATTTGTTTCTCAGAACTCTTTTCCCCCTTGTTCTGTAGTCGGCAGCCTCTGTGAGGAAGATTTTATGTGAAGCCCCTGTGGAATCTGTGGTGCAAGTGTCTGGTACAGTCATTTCCCGTCCTGCAGGACAGGAGAATCCAGTAAGTAGTTTCGAAGATAACTGTGTAATTTTTGTTGTATGCATTTGCACTGTCTGTGTACACATTCTGGCAACACATGACTGGACGTTAGGCACTAAAGTTGAATAAATTCTACAAATGAACTGACAAATTTCAAAATCTTGACTATAAACACACACATCTATGTAAATATGCATGCTAAGTCATGCTCTGTCGCCAGACTGGAGTACAGTGGCACAGTCTCGGCTGCCTCCTGGGTTCAAGCGATTCTCCTGCCTCAGCCTCCCCAGTAGCTGGGACTACAGGTGCGTGCCACCACGCCCAGCTAATTTTTGTATTTTTAGTAAAGAGAGGCTTTCACCATGTTGGCCAGGATGGTCTCCATCTCTTGACCTCATGATCTGCCCATCTCAGCCTCCCAAAGTGGCAGGATTACAGGCGTGAGCCATCGTGCCCTGCCCTTTTTTTCTTTGGAGACAGGGGTCTTGCAGTATTGCCCAGGCTGCTCTTGAACTCCTGGGCTTAAGTGATCCTCCTGTCTCAGCCTCCCAAGTATCAAACTGCAAGGATATGCCATGACATTTGTTGATGTCTGAACACATCAGCCACGGATATGCGTAAGAATGTCAAAATCATGCACAGACACGTATGCTTTATACTATACACTATACACTAGAAGGACTTTGCACATTTTCCATATGTAAATAAATGCATATGTTCTACAAATGTGTATTTTGTATATATCCTAATGAGTAATTTTTAAAACACTTCCTTTCTCACTCTCCAAGAAAATGCCAACAGGTGAGATTGAAATCAAAGTTAAAACAGCTGAACTTCTGAATGCCTGCAAGAAGCTGCCCTTTGAAATTAAGGACTTCATGAAGGTACCATCCTCTGTTATTAATAAAATAGAGTATCTAGAAAATGTTGATGACTAGACAAGTATTTTCAGAGTTTTTTTAAAGAAAACTTGAACTTCTACAAAATTAAACATTTTATTGTAGACACATCATGAAGCGTTCGCTTAGTTGTACAACCTCTTGACAAACTGTTCTGAAATAGTGACAGTTCAATAAACTGTTGCAGTCCCTAAATACCTAGACTGTTTTTTCCAACAGATTAAAATGTGATTCTCTCTTTAAAACTTGAGGTGTTATATTATTCAGGTTTTTTGTTGCTATTGTTTAACATTTGAAAGGAAATTATGTCTAGCTTAGAAATGGCCAAATGGGACAGGGGATCCTGTACCTATTAAGTGATAAAATGTGTGCTTAGAGCAACTCTTGACTTCCCAAGCATATAAATATAAGTAGGATTACTATAATTTAGAATGTTCTTTGCCAAAGTTTAAGGGGTCAATGGAGCTACTTTTTAGTCAAGTAGGCAAATTCCAGTCAGTGAAGAGTGATATTAATAATAATGAATAGTAAAAAAATGTAAAATCTGCACTACTGACAAACTTAGAAGTTGTAGGAATTAACAGCATACAGTGGGCTACTTGATGATAGAAACTAAAGACAGAGCTAAAGTTTTTGAAAATTCAAACTCTATTTCTAAAGATAATACCTTTCTAATATTGAAAAATATTTAAATATAAAAATCTTTCAATTTCTTTAGAAAACAGAGGCTCTTCGGTTGCAGTATCGCTACTTAGATTTGCGTAGTTTCCAAATGCAATATAACCTGCGACTGAGGTCCCAGATGGTCATGAAGATGCGGGAATATCTCTGTAATCTGCATGGTAAGAGAAATGCCTGGATGCTCTTTGGAGCTTTTTAGCATCTCTTCTATTTTATTCAGCAGTTTTATTGTATATTTTCCTTAGCATCAGGTCAGATGTTGCCAGAAGTCTGGAATTCACTCAATGTGTTATATAGTTTTTGAAGAAAAGTTAACATTATTTTAAAGATGATAGTGGCTATTACATTGATTAATGTATGATAGTATTTCCCATCATTATCAAAGGCAGGACAGGCCTTTGGCTTTTTCTATAATATTTCTTTTCTTTTTTTCTTTTGAGACAGAGTTTTGCTCTGTCTAAAGGGCAGTGGCATGACCACAACTCACTGCAGCCTCAACCTTTTAGGCTCAAGTGATCCTCCCGCCACACCTTCCCAAGTAGCTAGGACCACAGACAAGCATCACCATACCCAGCCAATTTTTTTTTTTTTTTTT
>NW_012102321.1:142362-149077 GCF_000951045.1 Mandrillus leucophaeus
GTCTCGCTCTGTTGCCCAGGCTGGAGTGCAGTGGCGCGATCTCAGCTCACTGCCAGCTGTGCCTCCCAGGCTCATGCCATTCTCTTGCCTCAGCCTCCTGTGTAGCTGGGACTACAGGCGCCCACCACCATGCCTGGCTAATTTTTTGTATTTTTTAGTAGAGATGGGGTTTCACCATGTTAGCCAGGATGGTTTCGATCTCCTGACCTCATGATCCATCCGCCTCGGCCTCCCAAAATGCTGAGATTACAGGCATGAGCCATCGTGCCTGGCCAATTTTTGTATTTTTTTAGTAGAGACGGGGTTTCGCCATGTTGGCCAGGCTGGTCTCAAAATCCTGACCTCAGGTGATCCACCTGCCTCGGCCTCCCAAAGTGCTGGGATTACAGGTGTGTGCCACCACGCCCAGCCAATGAATTGGTTCTTTAAGAACAAATCTCTTGGCCAGACGCAGTGGCTCATACATGTAGTCTTAGTACTTTGGGAGGCTGAAGCAAGAAGGATGACTTGATTCTAGGAGTCCAAGACCAGCTTGGGCAACAAGACCCTTTCTCTTTAAAGAAAAAAAAAAATGGAAGAGGAAAAAAAATTAAAGAATAAGTCTCTCATATATTAAAAATTGACATTTTTCGGCCAGGCGCAGTGGCTCACACCTATAATCTCAGCACTCTGGGAGGCCGAGGCGGGCAGATCCTGAGGTCAGGAGTTAGAGACCAGCCTGGCCAACCATGGCCAACATGGTGAAACCTCGTCTCTACTAAAAGTACAAAAATTAGGCCGGGCACTGTGGCTCATGCCTGTAATCCCAGTACTTTGGGAGGCTGAAGTGGGTGGATCACCTGAGATCAGGAGTTCAAGACCCGCCTGACCAACATGGTGAAACCCCGTCTCTACTGAAAGTACAAAAAAAAATTTAGCCAGGTATGGTGGCAGGCACCTGTAGTCCCAAATACTTAGGAGGCCAAGATAGGAGAATCGCTTGAACCCAGGAAGTAGAGGTTGCAATGAGCCAAGATCATGCCATTGCACTCCAGCCTGGGAGACAGAGTGAGACAACAATTCAAAAAAAAAAAAAGCCAGGTGCAGTGGCAGGAACCTGTAATCCCAGCTACTCGAGAGGCCGAGGCAGGAGAATCACTTGAATCCAGAAGGCGGAGTTTGCAGTGAGCCCAGATTGTACCACTGCACTCCAACCTAGGTGACAGAGCAAGACTCTCTCTCAAAAAGAAATTCTTTTTAATAAATAAAAATGGACATTTCTGGCCAGGGGCAGTGGCTCACACCTGTAATCCCAGCACTTTGGGAGGCCAAGGTGGGCAGATCACGAGGTCAGGAGTTCAAGACCAGTCTGGCCAACATGGCAAAACCCTGTCTCTACTAAAAATACAAAAATTAGCAGGGTGTGGTGGTGGCAGATGCCTGTAATCACAGCTACTTGGGAGGCTGAGGCAGGAGAATCACTTCAACCCGGGAGGCGGAGGTCGCAGCGAGCCAAGATTGTGCCATTGCACTCCAGCCTGGGCGACAAGAGCAAGACTCTGTCTCAAAAAAAAAATGACATTTCTAAACATTAATATTTACTCGATTTATACAGTCTATGAAATTATAAAACTACAGTTTAATTTGGAAATGCAATTAGGAATTACTTGGATAGGAAATGATACACAAAATTCATTCATCTAGTAACAGAATTGGAAATTCAATTCCACAAGTATAAACTTAACACCTACAATATATAATGGTGTTTAAAGCCTATTATGTGCAAGTCTTTTTAGGGACTCAAAGATAAGTGGGAAATTATCTCTGTCATTGTAGGAACTTTGTTCTTTAGTCATTCAGTGATAAACTGAAGTAACAGCTTCTACTAGTCAGTTATACCTTGGATTTGTTTTTGTTTTTTAATAATCTGTCTTCTCTCTCTCTCTCTCTTTGAAAGGGTGCCAAAGAGTTTTTAGTACCATCCAGGGAACCTGGAAAGTTTTATTCTCTCCCTCAGAGTCCTCAACAGTTTAAGCAACTTTTGATGGTTGGCGGTTTAGACAGGTGAGCTTTTTTTTATGGTAGCAGTTGTCAGAGAAGGAAAAGAGAAAAACAAAGGGAAAAAAGGAAACACAAAATCCTCTCTGTTCTCAAGAGAAGGATAGAAAATTTTTGAGAGTTTGGAGAATACTTATAAAATACCCTCATAATTCGTAATAATCCTTTATTAAAGGTTTATTGGGTGGCTACCACATACAAAGCTCTGTGCTAGTAGATGTGAGAGGGGATTTAAACAACAACAAAAAAAAGAATAGGTTCTGCTCTCAAGGTGTTAGTTAAGGCTAGTAAGCCAGAATAGGATAATGAATAAAACCAACTGTGATATAAACCAAATGTAAATGTATTGAGATTTGCAAATTAGGTATTAAGAGCTTTAAAATTATATTGTTTGAGGAAATTTAGAAAACTTTGTGAGCTAGACCTTTGAGGACAGAGCTACATTTCAGCAGTTGAAGATGAGAGTTGGAATGGCATAGCACAGAAAGTCTCATGTGTATCCATGGTACAGTAAGTATTTCACTTTGGTCAAAGCAAAAGAGTGTATATGAAGAAGCATGGACTAAAAAAAATGTTTTAATAAAAAGAACTGGCATGGACTGATTTGCATGCCAGTCTAATGTACGAACATCCAGAGATGCCAGTGTTTATTTTGAAAACAATATATAGAACAACTTCTCATAGGTCAGCTGTATATCTAATTCTATTAAAGTGTCATAAAAAATAAAAGTATTTCTTACTTTTTTTTTTTTTTTGAGACAGAGTCTTGCTCTGTCACCCAAGCTGGAGCGCAATGGCGCGATCTTGGCTCACTGCAACCACTGCCTCCCAGGTTGAAGTGATTCTCCTGCCTTCGCCTCCCGAGTATCTAAGATTACAGGTGCACACCACCGCACCCGACTAATTTTTGTATTTTTAGTAGAGACAGCGTTTCACCATGTTGGCCAGGCTGGTTGTGAATGCCTGACATTGCAGTCTGCCCGCCTCGGCCTCCCAAAGTGCTGGGATTACAGGCATGAGCCACCATGGCCGGCCCTTCTTACATTTTTTAAGTATCATTGTTTTATTACTTGCATTGCCTTAAACTTTTGGGAAAAAGTGTATATGCCTTCCTAGAATCATGACTCAATTAATGCTATTTCTTAATTGCAGATATTTTCAGGTTGCCCGATGTTATCGAGATGAAGGTTCAAGACCAGACAGACAGCCTGAATTTACTCAGGTACAAAGTTATATTCACTTGTTTCTTAAAATTCAGGCTTACTATTTTGAAAATAGTTTTTTTTGTTGTTTTGTTTGTTTGTTTGTTTGTTTTGAGACAGAGTCTTGCTCTGTCACCTAGGCTGGAGTGCAGTTGCGTAATCTCAGCCCACTGCAAGCTCTGCCTCCTGGGTTCACACCATCCTCCTGCCTCAGCCTCCTGAGTAGCTGGGATTACAGGCGCACACCGCCATGCCTGGCTAATTTTTTATATTTTTAGTAGAGACGGGGTTTCACCATATTCACCAGGATGGTGTCTATCTCCTGACCTTGTGATCCACCCTCCTTGGCCTCCCAAAGTGCTGGAATTACAGGCGTGAGCCACCGCGCCCAGCCTAAAATAGTATTTTCAAGACCAGTGCAGTATTAATACTTTACTTCTCATTACATTTTATCCATCAGATAGTTAATTAAACTCACCTGCAGTTGAGAAACTATTCAGTTTTTTTTATCCATTGCATGTGTCCTTTTTAAAATTTTTTTTCTTTCCTTGGATAGCACAGGGGCCACACTGTCATTCCAATTTTAGTATATGTGCTGCCAAAGCGAGCATATGTCCTTTTCATAAAGAATGTGGTCAGCAACTAAGGAATGCCAGAAATTCCTAAAGTGTTCTAATGTTCATGATAAAGTCCTTAAGTCATGTTCTAGTGTTCATGATAAAATCCTTAAAACAAATCTCTTATATATTAAGAACGAATAATTTTATATATTGATATTTTAATCTAATATGTGGACTTACCAAAGCTATTATGATTGGCTTTCTGTATAATAGCATTTTATTTTATTTTATTTTATTTTATTTTATTTTATTTTATTTTATTTTATTTTTTTTGAGACAGAGTCTTGCTCTGTCTCCCAGGCTGGAGTGCAGTGGCACAATCTTGGCTCACTTCAGCCTCTACCTCCCGGGTTCAAGCAATTCAACTGCCTCAGCCTCCCAAGTAGCTGGGACTACAGGTGTGTGCCACCATGTCCGGCTAATTTTTTGTGTTTTTATTAGAGACAGGGTTTCACCATGTTGGCCAGGATGGTCTCGATCTCCTGACCTCGTGATCCGCCTGCCTCGGCCTCCCAAAGTGCTGGGTTTACAGGCGTGAGCCACCATACCTGGCCAATAGCATTTTAATCATGTGTTGAAGTGAAAAAATTATGAGCTTTGGAGTTGGACAGACCTGGGATCAGATGTAGCTTTGCTGCTTACTAATTGCACATACGCAAATAAGTAACTTAGTTCTCTGAGCCTTCAGCCATGCAATAGTTGTGAGAACTAAACAAGTTAATGTATGTAAGGCCATTAGCCCAGTGTCTGACATAAAAGAGATGTACAATAATATTTATACTCTCTGCATGTATTATTTATGTGCAAAATTCTATAGTAACTTGAAAGCAGAAAAATACATAAACGTGTATATACTGTGGCTAAATTAGTTTCCATATGTTACTTTGGTTTCAGATTGACATAGAGATGTCTTTTGTAGACCAGACTGGGATCCAGAGTTTAATTGAGGGTTTGCTCCAATATTCCTGGCCCAATGACAAAGATCCTGTGGTTGTTCCTTTTCCCACTGTGACTTTTACTGAGGCGCTGGCCACCTATGGAACTGATAAACCCGACACTCGCTTTGGAATGAAGGTACTTATCTTCACTTTTCTAGGACTCTGTCCCCAAATAATCCTGCAGTCTTTTTAAACCACTTTGAAATTGACAAGTGTTACACACTGTTAGAGGATATTTTTGTGACCTTGTTACCTTTGTTGTTACAGAGCTAGAGCAAGAGAGAATAATAGCATGTTAGCAATACAGTGCTTTCTATCTATCATGTTCCAAGATCCATTTCCAAGAGCAACATTCTTGCTGTAAAGTTTTTATTACTTGCAAGTTACTGATTATATGGATATGAATGGTAACTTGAAAGAAAAAATAACTATTCTTTCCTTTTCCGTTTTTTTTAAAGCCAAGGAGTTACTAAGTTTCCTTGGTCCATAAAAATCTCAAACATATGACAATGTTTATTCAAATTATTAATATCTGTAAGTATTTAAGGCAGGGGTAGAATTTATATAGAACAGTTTCATTACCAGACCTCTACTTGTTTGCTCTTAAAGAGCAATATCCCTTGATCTCCATAATGCCGGTGACATTTCTATATCTCAGTTCTCAGTGCACGTTCTTTAGAAATCGAGTCCTGCCTGGTCTGTGAATAGTCAGTGCTCAATTCTTAGAATGAAAAAAATACAATACACAAAAAGTCATAACTACCAACTTATAGCTGCCAACTCAACTACTTCTTGTTCCTTCGTTTGTAATATGGAATAGTGGTTCTTTTTTTATTTTTTTTGAGATGGAGTCTCGCGCTGTTGCCCAGGCTGGAGTGCAGTGGTGAGATCTTGGCTCACTGCAACTTCCACCTCCTGGGTTCAAGTGATTCTCCTGCCTCATCCTCCCAAGTAGCTGGGACTACAGGTACGTACCACCACACTGGCTAATTTTTGTATTTTTAGTAGAGATGGGGTTTTGCCATGTTGGCCAGACTGACCTCCTGACCTCAGGTGATCTGCCCACCTCAGCCTCCCAAAGTGCTGAGATTATAGCGTGAGCCTCTGCACCAAGCCTGGAATCTTAATCTGGTTCTTAAATCAGACTGCTTGGGTTAAATTCTGACTCTGCCACTTACTAGCTATGCCATCTTGGGCAAGTTCCTTATTTCTGTGTCTTGGTTTCATCTATGAAATAGGGATAATAAAGAGTGCTAACCTCATAGTTTTATGCAGATTAAATGAATGAGTATATGTAAAACACTGGTCATATTGCTTAACCCATGGTAAACACTCTTTGAATGTAGTCTATAAATGTTAAATTATCAAGATCTATTCTCTTCTTTAAAATCTTGTTTGTAAAATGTTTTCAGATAAAAATTACTTCATATTTAGTTATCTCTTTTTGTTACCCATTTTCCAGATTATAGATATCAGTGATGTGTTCAGAAACACAGAGATTGGATTTCTTCAAGATGCACTTAGTAAGCCCCATGGAACTGTGAAAGCCATATGTATCCCTGAAGGAGCAGTAAGTGAAGTTCTGTGTTTCTCTAGAATGTATGCTTTGGAAGTAACTTTGCTCAATACTGTCATATTTAAACTTCAGAAAGAACAATTCTTTTTAAATAAAAATAGGTATTTTTGCTGGGCGTGGTGACTCACGCCTGTAATCCTAGCACTTTGGGAGGCCGAGGTGGGTGGATCACTTGAGGTCAGGAGTTCAAGACCAGCCTGGCCAACATGGTGAAACCCCATCTCTACTAAAAAATTAGTCAGGCGTGGTGGCAGGTGCCTGTAATCCCAGCTACTTGGGAGGCTGAGGCAGGAGAATTGCTTGAACCTGGGAGTCGGAGGTTGCAGTGAGCTGAGATCACAC
>NW_012102321.1:149597-152547 GCF_000951045.1 Mandrillus leucophaeus
GAGGGAGCATCGAATCACCAAAAGAAGTAGACCCAATCCAAGTGCCCAAAGCAATATACTTCCAGAGATTGTAGAAATCCATTTTTCATCTGGGTCCATGGGTTAAAGGCAGCAAGGCGCTGACCCAGGTTCTGCAGGGTTACGGTTCCAGACAACACATGTAATTGTTGTCGAAATGCTTCGGAAATGTTCTGAGTGAGCTCTTGGATGTCCAAACTAGTATTTTTATGGCCTACTAATAATTTTCGGATTACAGTCCAATTTTGAGAGATGTTAAAAGGCACAGGCGTTATACAAAATTGAGTGGAGTTCCAATCACATTGTAATGTCATCCGAGTACTGAGTACAGTGAGCTGATCTCCAAGCCATGTCAATGTTTGCTCCATGTTGTCCAATTTTTCAGCAAGTTGAGAGTCAGTGTTTCGTTGTTGAAGCCATAACCGGTGAGATTGTTCGTGCCATTGCTGCACAAATTCAGCATTTTGTATACTTTGATGTAGAGCGAGCCCTGCTATGGCCGCAGTGGAGACGATGGTGACAAGGCTCATCACCGAGGCAATTATAAGTCCGAGGGCACGGTGGGTTCGCTGGAGAGAAGTCCAAATATAAGTTTCAAGAGGTGATGCCCCCCATGGTCGCGTAAGGTTAACAGGTAGCCAAATTTCCTTACGAGCCCTGAGGATATAAATATCCCCAGTAAAGTTGTGCCACCAAGAATGATTGAGGCAAGACAAAAATGTACACATATCTGTACAATTAACAATTCTCGTATTACTATCACATGTCAAATTCCCCGCTAATAATAGGTAGGGCTTACGGACACAAGCAATAATATATCGGGAGGTATTCCGATATAACTGAATATGAAAGGAGTTATTTGGGTTAGAAAGATTAAGGGACATATTCCCCACAAAAGTGCTAATGGCATCGCCTGCAGCTAACAACTTCCAAAGATGACTCTGTACTTCAGGCCTCCTTCACGCCATACCAAGGTTTCATTACTGTTAGCGGCAATACTTTTATTTACCCGGTGCCATTTCAAAGGTATATGACTAAATTTTATTTGAAAATCACCGTGCACACTCCAATCAGTTATTTGCATCCCATTATATTCTAATAAAATCCAGGGTTTAGTTCCCCGACATTGTTGCCACTCTAGCACCTCAATATTAGGAGAAACCTCTGGAATAGGACAAAAAGGTAAAGAACTAGGAATAGTTTCATTACTATATACAGTATGATTATACTGAAAGCTTCTAGTTACAATAATAACAGTATTAGCAGCCACATGACTATGATTATAGCAAACAGCCCAAGCTTCATGCGATTTTCGGAGACAATGAGGACTATTTCCCATACATATTGGAAGTCCTTCCACTCCAAATTGGTATGTGCTGATTATAATTCCTGTTCCCCGTTCTATGTTGTCCTTGTCCATATAGGGGGACGGCATCCAAGTAATGTCATTGGTGAAAACCTTAATTTCCGCCTCCTCCCAGGCGACTCCCTGATACAAGGGTGGAAAGGGAATATAAGTCCAATATTCATACAAAGCCTCACTAAGAGAAATAAGTCCCCCGCCGAGGCACATCTAACAAAGGAAGAAATGCATGCTGAATCCAGTTTTCTTTTCAACAGGGTTTCAGTCATCTTGTAGGAAACCACTCAGGTCCGCTCCCTGTAAGGACAAGAGCATAGCCCCGTCCCTGTTTTAGAACTTGCCCTTGAACATACTTACCTTCTTCATTAGGATACCAAACCTTTAAATTGTCAGTGGGGACTATCACCGAGGGAGGTGAGGAAAGATGGGTTACGACAGCGGAGTCTTGCAATTGTCTCCATTGATTCAAAAAAATTAAGGTAAAAAGAACCTTCAAAATCTGGTTTCTGGGGGGCTCATTTCCCCCTTTTTGTTTTAATAGTTGAGTTTTTAAAGTTAAATTTGCGCGCTCAATGATGGCTTGACCTTGACTGTTGCCCGGGATCCGGTGATATGTTGAATATTGTATTGCTGTAAGAAAACTTGTAATTTATGAGAGACATAGGCAGGGGCATTATTAGTTTTAAGTATAAGAGGAATGCCCATGATGGCGAAACAAGCTAAGAGATGTGTAATAACAGAATCAGCCTTCTCAGATGGCAACTGAGTGGCCCATTGAAAATGAGAAAAGGTATCAATGGTATGATGAACATACTTTAATCGTCCAAAAGAAGGGACATCTCATGGATTAACCCCAGGATGGAAGGATGGAATGCTCAAAGGAGCACAGGAAAGACAAGCTCGAATAAGAGAACGAGCTTGTTTTGTTCTGCAGCATGTAGGTGGCCTATTAAAAGCGAATCAATCTGAGTATTACCATGAACTAATGGTCCAGGAAGTTGAGAATGAGAACGAAGATGAGTGATGAATAAAGGAGCTCGACGTTGGCTCAAAGTAGAAGATAATAAGGATAAGAGTTTTTGAAGAGAAGAAGTAGCACAAAGAGGTAAAGTGGCCTGAGAAATATAAGAAGTAACATAAACGGCATATTGAGAATCACGAACAATATTGCAACTAGTAGTAGGGAAATCAAGTAAGACCATGAGAATAGCAAACAGTTCTCCCTGTTGCACCGAGGGATAAGGATAAACTGTAACTCAAGATTGATGAACACTACAATATCCAGCCTTACCATTGCTACTAGCATCGGTAAAAAAGGTAGGACCTTGAATAGGAAATACAGAAATTAGTGAGAAAGGCAACACAAAATGTTGTCTAAAAAATGAAAAGATCGGAGACTTAGGCTATTGGGTAGAAAACTGTCCAACAAAGGAAGTGCAAGCAACTTGCCAAGAATCAGAAGTCGCAAGAAGATAAGTGATCTGATTATGAGTGAATTGAGAAATAATTAAGGAAGGATCTCCTCCCTAAAGTTGTCGACAACGATGTCGTCCTTTGATGATCAGCTCA
>NW_012102321.1:152617-152925 GCF_000951045.1 Mandrillus leucophaeus
ACTATCACCGAGGGAGGTGAGGAAAGATGGGTTACGACAGCGGAGTCTTGCAATTGTCTCCATTGATTCAAAAAAATTAAGGTAAAAAGAAGCTTCAAAATCTGGTTTCTGGGGGGCTCATTTCCCCCTTTTTGTTTTAGTAGTTGAGTTTTTAAAGTTAAATTTGCGCGCTCAATGATGGCTTGACCTTGACTGTTGCCCGGGATACCGGTGATATGTTGAATATTGTATTGCTGTAAGAAAACTTGTAATTTATGAGAGACATAGGCAGGGGCATTATTAGTTTTAAGTATAAGAGGAATGCCCAT
>NW_012102321.1:154555-156028 GCF_000951045.1 Mandrillus leucophaeus
TGGCCACGTTTCACCTAAAGAGGAGTGGTCGTTTTACACTTTAATTATAAAACTTGAGGCTGGTGAACAGTGGCTATGAGTTTAAAGGATTGTAGCCCATTTTGAACATCATATTTTTGGCAGCTGAGGAAATATGAAGAATGTTTTAAAAAGCACCAAATTGTTATGAAAGATTTTGTCCCCAAAGATTAATACTGATAGGAATAATATAAAAAAAAAACTTGACCTTGTTGACCTTTAGGACCGAAACAGATTAAAGGTTCTACGTCTTGATAAACCACAGAAGCAGCACCCAAGCCAGTGAGTATGACTGAAACTTGTCTTTTTTCCCATTGTATAGGCCACTAATTTAAACAAATAATAGACATATTCACCCCCATATCAATTAACCCTTTAAAAACTATTCCATTAATATGCAATGAACATAAGGGCTTTTGATTAGAAACTAAAGTTTCCCAAAAAACAGTTTTTTCTGTGCTATCAAACCCTCCCTATTGAGAATACGTTCCCCTGCCTCTAGGCGTATAAATTGTGAGACTTGTACCATAATAAGAATTTTATTAGTAACATCATGTCCTTTTGGCAAAGGGCCACACACTCGAATAGCTAATTTATATACTTCTCTATTAGGAGACAAAGTATAAGGCTGAGTAATAGCTAAGTCAGCAGCGGCGCTCTGCTTAGTTGCCGCATAAAGCTGAGAAACTGGGGTAAGGTGTAGGATCCTTAAGGAGGACTTGAATTTATTCCTTGATGTTGTAGGCCATTGCTCACTGGGTATTGTAGTAGACTTATATTGTAATTGTTGGGGCCCCAAGCCTGTGGGCCCCAACTCCCGTTTCCCAGGAGAGGAGACAGTAAATTTCCACTTTTATCAGTTTTGGAACGACATTTATTTGTCCAATGTCGACCTTTACCACAACATTTGTACACCTCTGAAGGCAGCTTTCGGCTTTGAGGGATAAAAGTGTTCAATTTTTATGACATTCTTTTTTTGAAATGTCTAGGTTTACCACACTGCAAACAAACACCTTGTTTGTTACTTCCTTTTAAGGCTTTAGACAAAGCTCCAGCAAATAATTGAGCATTATAAATAGCCCCTCCAACACTAACACAAGTTTTAATATATTTATCTAAATTGGCCCCATTGGCCTTTAACGATTTTAACAATTTTTGACAGTCAGCATAAGCATTTTTAAAAGACAATGTTTGTAACAAAATTTTTGAAGCAAGGTCAGTACCCACAATTTTCAATACAGCATCCTGAAGACAGGCTACAAAATCTGGATATGGTACATTTGTGCCCTGTAAAATCTTCACAGAGGAAAGGGAAGATTTTCCTGTTATCTCTACCTTATTTCAGGCCCTTAAAAACAAAGTCTTGATTTGAGTAAGCGCAACATCATCTAAACCAGCCTGAGCATTAAGAGTAGCATATTGGCCCGTGCCTGTGAGTTGTTCCTCAGTGGGTCC
>NW_012102321.1:160487-169618 GCF_000951045.1 Mandrillus leucophaeus
TCCCCTTAACAATATCCGGGCCTTACCCGCCCCTAGGGGGTTCCCCTTCTTGTTCTCCCCTACTCACCCATGCTGACCCTGCTCGCTGCGCCACTTGTTGGGGTCCGTGCCGGGGGTGGTGGAGAATGAAAGAACACACAAAAGACAAAGACACACAGAGAACATGGCAGCCGCACTCAGAGCCTCCGCCTCACTTTATTTATACCCCATAAACCCCACATCAGCAGAAAGAATGCAATGCAAAACAAACTTTCTTTTCCCAGATGTAACCTTCTACTCAGTTCCTTGTTTCTATGCTCTTCCTTATCTGCCCACCTTCTTGACGCCTACGGGAGTTCATTAAAAGTTCAATTGGAGATACTGTCCTTGAGCCCTATCTATTCTCAGCATACTGTTTTCAAAGGCCCCTGCACTGGGGAACATAGACCTCGTCTCTACAAAAATTACCTGGCATGGTGGCTCACACCTGTAGTCCCAGCTATTCGGGAGGCTGAGGTTGAAGGATCACTTGAGGCAAACAGTTCAAGGCTGCAGTGAGCCATGATTGTGCCACTGCATTCTAACCTGGATAACAGAGCAAGACCCTGTCTCAAAAATAAGTAATAGGCCGGGCGTGGTGGCTCACGCCTGTAATCCCAGCACTTTGGGAGGCCGAGACGGGCGGATCACAAGGTCGGGAGATCGAGACCACCCTGGCTAACACAGTGAAACCCCGCTCTAGTAAAAATACCAAAAATAGCTGGGGGCGGTGGCGGGCACCTGTAGTCCCAGCTATTCGGGAGGCTGAGGCAGGAGAATGGCGTGAACCCGGAGGCGGAGCTTGCAGTGAGTGGAGATATTGCCACTGCACTCCAGCCTGGGCGACAGAGAGAGACTCTGTCTCAAAAAAAAAAATTAAAATAAGTAATAAACGATACTATGTAGTACTCCTGTACTTCATTGTGGATACTGTGTGAGCATAAAATAATACGTAGTATTCTGTCTGCAGCCTCAGTTGTCTGTCTATCTCTTAGCCCTGTATCCATGCCAGCATGGCCATTCCATGTTGATTCTTGATCTTCTGAGAGTTCTCATCTTAATTGCATTAATAACAGGGAAATAAAAGGAGATGGAGCTAAAAAAGCAAAAAGGAAGGGGAAGAGGGGGTAGAAGGGAGAGAGAGAATGGTTGGGCTGAGCAAGCATTGACTAAAGCAATGGTACACACCTCTTTTCTGTAGGTAGTACATCTGCTTTAAAAGTAATTTCATAAGAAGCATTCCAGTTATATTTTAAATAAGATTGTGATTTTGAAAGTCTATACTCATTTGGATACGTAAGCAGTATATTCAGAACGGAGTAAGAACTCAGTCTCATTACTTTCTTTTTTTTTTTTTTAAACGGAGTCTTGCTCTGTCGCCCAGGCTGGAGTGCAGCGCTGCGATCTTGGCTCACTGCAACCTCTGCCTCCCGGGTTCAAGCGATTCTCCTGCCTTAGCCTCCTGAGTAGCTGGGACTACAGGCACATGCCACCACACCTGGCTAAGTTTTCTTTCTATTTTTAGTAGAGATGGAGTTTCACCATGTTAGCCAGGACGGTCTCGAACTCCTGACCTGAGGTAATCCACCCGCCTCAGACTCCCAAAGTGCTGGGATTACAGGTGTGAGCCACCATGCCTGGCCTCTCATTACTTTTTATTTACTTCACATATCCAGTAAAATGTAATTTATTGTCATACTGGGCACGGTGGCCCACCCCTGTAATCCCAGCACTTTGGGAGGCCAAGGCAAAACCCTGTCTCTACTAAAAATAAAAAAATTAGCTGGGCATTGTGGTGGGTGCCTGTAATCTCAGCTACCTGGGAGGCTGAGGCAGTAGAATCACTTGAGCCCAGTAGGCAGAGGTTGCAGTGAGCACGAGATCACACCACTGCACTCCAGCCTGGGTGACAGAGCAAGACTCTGTCTCAAAAAAAAAAAGAGTAATTTATTGTGCATACTATAGTCCAGGCATAAGAAATATGTTCAGGTAAGCTCAGTATGATATTTTGCCTATTACTATGTATACCATTTCAAGTTTGTCTGTTCTTTCTCAAGTACCTATAAGAACTGCAGGAGTGTGGATCATGTTTTCATCTTTTTATACCTCCCATACCTAGTTAAATGCCGCATGAATATAGTTAATGATGCATGGCTTATGGTAGAAATAAGACGATTAAAATATGATTTCACAAATCACATGGTTTATTGCCATACAAAGAAAATATTTTCTTAGGTTCACAATACTTAAAAGAGAGAGAATAAGAGCCAGGCGCGGTGGCTCACGCCTGTAATCCTAGCACTTTGGGAAGCCGAGACAGGTGGATCACGAGGTCAGGAGATCAAGAGCAGCCTGGCCAATACGACGAAACCCCGTCTGTACTAAAAATATAAAAACAGCCAGGTGTGGTGGCGGGCACCTGTAGTCCCAGCTACTCGGGATGCTGAGGCAGGAGACTCGCTTGACCCCTGGAGGCAGAGTTTGCAGTGATCCGAGATCACGCCACTGCACTCCAGCCTGGCGACAGAGTGAGACTCCGTCTCAAAAGAAAAAAAAGAGAGAAAATAACATGAACAATCCTCACAGGGAAAACAGTAGCTGAGGGGCATTAATCACATAGCGAGTGAGTTCCAAAATTATTAAAGTCCGCTTGCTCTATTAGGATGGAAGTAGTCCTCTGGGGAAAGTAAAGTCTAATTAAAGTTTGAGGTGTACTCTTACATGAGCAGTTCTTGGGAGAAGCTGGTTTGACCACCGCAGTATAGACTACGCCTAAGGTCCCTCGATGCTAGAGGGCAGTGCCAGTGTGGGTGGGCGAGGCTTCAGAGATTAGCTCCAAGGCTAACGGTGTCACCCATCTCTTGGCTGTAGGAGAAGCAGTTGACAGAGTATATCCCGTCACAGCATGTGCTATCAAAGTGTCTGTGGAACTCTTAAGTTTATATGTATTTTTGAAGTCCAGTGGTTGAGGTCAGTAATTCACACATGGGTATTATGATAAAGTTTGAGGTAACATTCCTGGGGGGAAGAGGGAGTTGACTCCAAGTTCTCACATAGGGGATCTGATAAGACATCATGCTCTCGAAGGGAGGGGGAATACACCCCAAAACATCAAACTGTGTAAGTGTTTGGATCGCTTCCAAGTTATGTAACATGATAACCATAATGTCTCATTTGAAAGACATTGAGATAATTTCAAAAAAGATAGAATTTTAAGAAACCTCAAATAAATTCTGAATCCTTTTATTGATCTGAAAGTTTTCTTTCACAATTCAGTTGTAGACATTCATGTTGAACATTTATCCTGCATATTAGATATAAAGGGTCTTCTGTGGAATACATTCACAGCTATTTGCAATAAGAGCTGCACGCCCAGGGCAGTGGCTCACACCTGTAATCCCAGCACTTTGGGAGGCCAAGGCGGGCAGATCACATGACGTCAGGAGTTCAAGACCAGCCTGGTCAACATGGTGAAACCCCATCTCTACTAAAAATACAAAAATTAGCTGGGCGTGGTGGTGGGCACCTGTAATCCCAGCTACTTGGGAGGCTGAGGCAGAAGAATCGCTTGAACCTGGGAGGTGAAGTTTTCGGTGAGCCGAGATCACGCCACTGTACTCCAGCCTGGGTGACAGAGCTAGACTCTATCACAAAAAAAAAAAAAAAAAAAGTTGCATAACTGGAAAAAATAAGCACTGTAACAAGTTTTAAAAATGTGTCATTTGGTAGCAGAAATTGATTTTTTTTTTTTTTTGAGGCAGAATCTCACTTTGTTACCCAGGCTGGAGTGCAGTGGCACAGTCTCGGCTCACTGCAGCCTCTGCCTCCTGCATTCAAGTGATTCTCCTGCCTCAACCTCCCGAGTAGCTGGGATTACAGGCATCTGCCACCACACCCAACTAATTTTGGTATTTTTAGTAGAGACGGGGTTTCACCATGTTGGCCAGGCTGGTTTTGAACTCCCAACTTTCAAGCAATCCACCCATCTTGGCCTCCCAAAGTGCTGGGATTACAGGCATGAGCCACCGTGCCCAGCCCAGACATTGAATTTTTATTAAATCTTACTATTGTAATAGGAAGACACAAAATATATTTGTTTGTCATTTGATCGCATAACCATGTTTATGAAGCTAAGTGTCATAATGACAAGTTTACTTTGATTTTTCTTTCATCAGAAATACTTAAAAAGGAAAGACATTGAATCCATCAGAAAATTTGCAGCTGACCATTTTAATCAGGTAAGGAGTTAATTAGAGCGGTTTTTTTCCTCATAGAGATTCAATATTTTTAACTATTGTTAACTAAACTATCATTATCATTAGTTTTGAGCATCTTGTTATTTCAGATCATTCTTCTGCCTTTATTTATTTTTTATTTTATTTATATATTTATTTTGGAGATGTGGTCTTATTCTGTTGCCCAGGCTGGAGTGCAGTGGTGCCATAATAGCTCACTGCTGCCTTGATTTCTTAGGCTCAAGCAATGCTCCTGCCTCTCTCTCAAGCAGCTAGGACTACAGGCTCAGGCCACCATGCTGCCCTGTTGCACCCCTAGTACCAGCTACTTAGGAGGCCGAGGTGGGAGAATCACCTGAGCCTGGTGTTTGAGGCTACAGTGAGCTAAGATTGTGCCACTGTACTCTAACCTGGGCATCAGAGCAAGATTCCATCTTGGAAAAAAAAAAAATTGGCCAGGCGCAGTGGCTCGTGCCTGTAATCCCAGCACTTTGGGAGGCCGAAGCAGACAGATCAGAAGGTCAGGAGATCGAGACCATCCTGGCTAACACAGTGAAACCCCATCTCTACCAAAAATACAAAACAATTAGCCAGGCATGGTGGCAGGGGCCTATAGTCCCAGCTACTTTGGAGGCTGAGGCAGGAGAATTGCTTGAACCTGGGAGGCAGAGGTTACAGTGAGCTGAGATTGGGCCACTGCACTCCAGCCTGGGTGACAGAGTGAGACTCTGTCTCAAAAAAAAAAAAAAAAAAAAAAAAGCAAAAAATTAGCCAGGTGTGGTGGTGCACACTTGTAATCCCAGCTACTTTGAGAAGCTGATGCAGGAGAATCGCTTGAACACAGGAGGTGGAGGTTGCAGTGAGCTGAGGTCACACCACTGTACTCCAGCCTGGGCCACAGTCTCTAAATAAATAAATAAATAATAGCTGGGCATAGTAGCACATGTCTGTCTGTAGTCCCAGCTACTTGGGAGACTGAGGCAGGAGACTCACAAGCCCAGGAGTTCAAGGTTGCAGTGAGCTATGATCATGCCACTGCATTCTAGCCTGGGTGACAGAGTGAGACCCTGTCTCTTAAAAAAAAAAAAAAAAAAGGATCCGGCCATGCATGGGAGCACATACCTGTAATCCCAGCACTTTGGGAGCCCAAAGTGGGAGTATCACTGGAGCCCAGAAGTCTGAGACCAGCCTGGGCAACATAGTGAGACCTCGTCTCTACAAAAAACAGAAAAAAAATTAGCTGGGCGTGGTGGCATACACCTATCATCCCAACTACTTGAGAGGCTGAGGTGGGAGGATTTGAGCCCATCACTTGAGCCCAGGAGATGGAGGCTGCAGTAAGCTGTGTTCATTCCACTGCACGCCAGCCTGGGTGACACAGTGAGACCCTGTCTCAAAAAAAAAGGAAAGAATCTTAGGTATGATAACAGGAATAAAATGAAACCATATGGGAGTAATTAAATAAAGTATGATATAATCAAAGAAATTAATATTAAAGTTCCTTTTTAAAATCTTGTTTTCTAAGACTTAATAGAGGAAAAATGCTCTTATAATGATATGTAAGAAAAGGAGGCTATAGAATTATATTTATACTGATTATAACCATGTAAAAACATTATATTTGTATATTGAAAATGGACTACCTACCTCTACCACCGTTTCCCAAGCCTCATACTTCAAGCACAAAGAACAATAAGTAGATTTTTATATAAGAAAAAAAGATTGGGATAGTGGTTTCCAAAATGGGTTGAGACAAAATCAGAAAAGTCAGGGCAATATAACAAGCTTTTCATAAAGTTAAACAAATTTAAAGAACTATCCTTTATCTCTCTGTTGGTGGTGGGGGGAGCGGGGGGATGAAATATGCCGTTTCTTTATAAAATTAAAAATTGGCAACCCTTTATCTTCCAATTTTTATTTTATTAGTGTATAAAATCTGCATCTAAGAACCACAGGACCAGGAAATAAGCCTGAAGGTTAACTTTGGCAGCCTTCAGTTGATGGGACTATTATTACATTTTCTTCTTTCATTGTTCTCTTTCTTCTTTTTCCTTCCTAATTTCCTGAACTTTTATGTAAGAAATGGGTACTACTACTACTATTTTTATTAATGTTTTAACTTGATTTGGCTTCTGATTGCTTTTAGAAGATCTTACGTGTTTTTAGCAACATATGGCATAGACATGGTTCAAAAAATAAAGAAGCATTAATGATGAAATGCAATAATCATTTGCTCTAGCCTGCCACATCCATCCTAGTATTCTGCCAGAGTATCTCTGTTTTTGGAAATCTCTACATACTTTCTTCTTTTTACTTAATTCATTTAAACCTTGTTAACTTCCTGTGATGAGAGATAAGGCTCACATAAACAGACTTCACCTAGTTACTCTGTACCTTCTGCTCAGCTGTCTTTCTGAACCTTTTCTTCATTCTTTTGAGTTGAAGTAACTCATCCTGGATCCCAGGTTTTCCTCTTTCTTTTTTTGTGTTGGAGTATGTAGTCAAGTAACTTCCTAAGAAAGCATGTGAGAGATCAGCTTACTGAGTTCTTACAAAATGTCTTTATGTTTAAAACCTCACAGTTGATTAATAATAATTTGGCTTAGTACAAAATTTTGAATTGACAGCCATATCATCTTAGAAGAGTGCTGTCCAATAAAACTTTCTGTAATGATGGAAACGTTTTATGTCTGCATTGTTCAGTATAGTTGTTGCTAGCCAATGTAGCTAGTGAGCACTTGAAATAGGATAGTACAACTAAAGGGCTGAACTTTTTACTTTATTTCATTTTAATTAATTTAAATGTACATAGCCACAGTGCATCACTAGACAGCACAGCTTTAGAACATTTAAGGCATTGCTTTACTCTCTTCTCCCATGTATTGCTACTGATGAGAAGTCTGATGCTCTGATGCTTGTGTGAATTTACTCCATTATAGCAGACCTGATTTTTTCTCTTTGGAAGATTTTGCCTTCTGATTCTTTATGTTCTGAAATTTCAGAGTTCGTTTGCCTTTTGATCATTTTTCATTCAATGTGTTATACACTTGAAGAGCCCTTTCAGTATGAAGGTTTATGTCTTTTTATGTGTAGAAAATTCTTTCATTATGTGTAGAAAATTCTTTTATTATCTATTTTGACCTCATCATTTTTTCTAGCCTCTTTTTGGAATTTCTACTAGTTGTATGTTGAACCAATTTAACCTTTTTTCTTTGGCATGTCATTTTTCACCATTTTCTTTGTCTTGTTCTATTTTCCTGGAGATTTCTTCAACTCTTCTGTTGAATTTTTTCCCCCCCCCCCAGGAGCTTTTCTCACTGCATCTTATTCTGGTTTTATTCATAAAATATCTTTTTGAGTACCTTTGAGGATTCAAGTTCTCTTTTGGTCCCTAACTTATGTTTTCTCTGGGACTAATTTTTTGGGTTTATCTTGGTCTTTTTTTTTTTTTTTTTTAATGCTGCAGAGTTTCTTCAATGTGCAGTGATTGTTGGTTATCTGTACATATTCAAGAATGGGGCATTTTAAAAGCTGGTTGGGGCCATGTGCAGTGACTCACGCCTGTAATCCCAGCACTTTGGGAGGCCAAGGCAGGCAGATCGCTTGAAGTCAGGAGTTTGAGACTAGCCTAGCCAACATAGTGAAACCCCGTCTCTACTAAAAATGCAAAAATTAGCCGCGCATGGTGGCACATATCTGTAATCCCAGCAACTAGGGAGGCTGAGGCAGGAGAATTGCTTGAACCTGGGAGGCAGACTGCAATGAGCCAAGATCAGGCCACTGCGCTCCAGCATGGGTGACAGAGCAAGACTCCATCTCAAAAAGAATAAAAAGCTGGTTGGAAGCGCGAGATCCTTACAGAGACTTTGTAAATGGTTAGGTTTAGTTTAGCATGAGCAGCAAGGCCGCTGTCTGTTATCCTAGGCACTCAAGGCTTAAGAGTCCTGAGCCTCTCCAGAATTCTGCAGGGTAAAATCAGTTCCTTCTTGTGCTGAGGCCGCCTCCATTGTTCTTTATGCGAGACCTTCCTGCACCTTGCTTCTTTAATCATTCCTACTCAGTTCACTTGCAATCTGCCAAAAATTCGCAGAAATCCATCATGTGCTATTACTCTCCATTCTTCATCCCCTCCCCCTTTTTTTCATTATGTTGAAATGACTTTTTTTTTTTTGAGTCTCACTCGGTCACCCAGGCTGGAGTGCAATGGCCCAATCTCAGCTCACTGCAGCCTCTACCTTCCAGGCTCAAGTGATTCTCATGCCTCAGCCTCCTGAGTAGATAGGATTACAGACGCATACAACTGGCACAGCTAATTTTTGTATTTTTAGTAGAGACAGGGTTTCACCATGTTGGCCAAGCTGGTGTTGAACTCCTGGCCTCAAGTGATCCACCCACCTCAGCCTCCCAAAGTGCTGAGATTGCAGGCATCAGCCACTGTGCACTTTATAAAATTCCCTTAGTATCATTTTGAATGGGTTCAGGGAGATAATCTCTTTTAAATTCTCTTCTATTGGGAACCAGAAATCTTTGTACTATAAGAAGATAAATTAATCCCACTGTTTAAAGAAAAAAAAAAAATACGTCTTTTTCTTTTACACAGGAAATCTTACCTGTATTCCTTAACGCCAATAGAAACTGGAATTCTCCAGTTGCTAGCTTCATAATGGAATCGCAAAGATTGGAATTAATAAGACTAATGGACACCCAAGAGGAAGATGTGGTCCTACTAACTGCTGGAGAGCACAATAAAGCAGTAAGAAAAATTACTTCCAACCATCAGTGCTGTTGATGCTGAACAATGCCTTACTCTCCTATGTATATAGTATATGTTTGAACTATAGACTGTTAATTCATAAAATGAAGCTCCTCTGCATAAAT
>NW_012102321.1:170238-177718 GCF_000951045.1 Mandrillus leucophaeus
AAAAAAAAAAAAAAAACTAAGGATTTTTTTCATTAGCTGCCAGCCTCCATTGACATTACTTTATTAAATAGATTAGACCTGACTCTAATTAGAAAAGCCACTTAGATTAAGGGGTAGTGAAATTAGTCATATAATCATGAAAAAATATTTTCAGAGTCAAGATTTCACAAATGAAGAAAATTAGGAGTCTCAAACTTTTGTACATAATACATTCCTAAATTGTGGAAGGACAGATCAGACCACTGGAGAGCTGGTGGGCTGGCAGACACCCTGGACCAACTTGGTCAAAGTGGGCCCCTTTTTCCTCAAGAACAGCAGCTGTAGGTGGTGAGTGCTATCATGCACTGGCTGAGTCATGAGTCTTCAGGGGATATGGAAGACTGAATTAGCTTTAGGAATCTTTGTAAAATATAGAAAAGTATAGCACAAAGTCAAACGTGAATATTAAAAAAGTACTGTAAAGATCAAGCATGATATAAATTTATTTTTTCACTTTAGTATATAGTTTTTTCCAAATGATAGTGTGTCTAACTAGTACTTCATCAAGTTCTTTCTTCTAATCTATATTTTCATTTATCATTGTTTCTTGCAAAGAAAAAGTTTCAGAGTTCATCTTCAAAGCTAAATGTAATCCCCGTCTCCCCTTCTCCTACAATAGTAAAATGAAGAAAGCTGTTTATTTCCAAATTTTATTATGAATGCATTTCTTAAAAAAGAACATGAGATTTTGTTCTAAACTGATTTGATTATTAAACATTCTCTTGGTATGAACTAAACAAGCTGGTGTTTCATTCTCAGGAAGTTATAGGTCTGATTCCTACAAGGCCCTACTTGAAAGAGAGCTAGAAACCAGACTTTTGAGGAATAACATTAACGTTCTGAAAATGTCACAATGAGGGTCCCTTATGTAGACATAAATGTAAGATAGAATGGGCTGCAAGATAACACCCTATCATGTCTCTAGGCATATGTCACTGTTCTAACCAGCTGTCCTTTCTCAGGGAAGTCCTGCACCGCATAGGTAGCACTTATTAAGCACTTAGTATTTGCCAAGCCCTGTTCTAAGCACTTCGTATATATTAACTCATTTAATCCTCATGCCAACCCTATGAAAGAAGTTCTGATACTGTTGCTATTTTAAAAATAAGAAAAGTGAAGCACAGAGCTTAAAATTTTGCTCACAGTCACATAGCTAGGAAGTGGAGGAGCCGGATTTCTAACCCATGAATACAGTGGCACAATCTAGGCTCACTGCAACCTCCGCCTCCTCCCAGGTTCAAGCGATTTTCCTGCCTCAGCCTCCCGAGTAGCTGGCATTACAGGTGCACGCCACCACGCCTGGCTAATTTTTGTATTTTTAGTAGAGACGGGGTTTCACCATGTTGATCAGGCTGATCTCGAACTCCTGACCTTGTGATCCGCCCACCTCGGCCTCCCAAAGTGCTGGGACTACAGGTGTCAGCCACTGCACCCAGCCACACTCTGAAATGGACCTCTAATCCGCATTACCTGTAGTGATAGCCAGCCTTCACTGAACATTAACAGTGTGCCAGACACTTACCAACTCCTTCAAGAGAAGTGAGGAATAATCAGAACGACTACCACTCACATACTTTGTCAGGTCCTGCACCTTATGTACATTATCTCACTTAAGCTTCACAGTAGTCATTTGGAGTTGATATTTTTATCCCCATTTTACAATGAAAAAGGGTACAGAGAAGTTCGTAATCAGCCACACTGAGATTCAGACCCAGGTCTATGAAGTGCTGTTCCCTGTGCTCTTAATCACCGAGTTATTCGGTACTCACCCCATTAGTTGCGTCTGATGATTGTTCTCAACCTTGTTGCAATCAGACTCATCCTCAGATCATTGTGTCCTGAGAGGCAAAGGGCATCCTGTTAATTGGCTAATCCTTTCCTAGAGAATGGCCTGGCTTCAGAATCCAGGCTGTGTCTTTTCCTGCCTGCTCTGTAAAGAAGTTAACTCAATGTTTATGTCTTCTGTTTGCAGTGCTCTTTGTTGGGAAAATTACGACTGGAATGTGCTGACCTTCTAGAAACAAGAGGAATGGTGCTCCGTGACCCCACTCTGTTCTCTTTTCTTTGGGTGGTAGATTTCCCACTCTTCCTCCCCAAGGAGGAAAATCCCAGAGAGCTGGAATCGGCCCACCACCCATTTACTGCTCCCCACCCCAGTGACATACACCTGCTGTACACTGAGCCCAAAAAGGTATATCTATACTTCCAAATTAAAAGGAAATGTGTATATAAAGGCAAAGATCTTCAGTCTTCAAGGTCTGATGAAAGATAGGACCTAGTTTTGGAAGCCCCAGAAGAAATTGTGGAGTTGAGTTAGTAGTTAATACATTGTCTTTAAGAATCTACAGGGTCTTTAACCTGTACAACAAAAAACCAGACATTTTCTCTAACATAAAGTCTCTGTGAATCTTCTAGGCCCGTAGCCAACACTATGACTTGGTTTTAAATGGCAATGAAATAGGAGGTGGTTCGATTCGAATTCACAATGCAGAGCTACAGCGTTATATCCTGGCAACTTTACTAAAGGTAACAAACATCATCTGCTGTCCTGGGCTTCTTTTTTTACCAGAATATTTTTCAGTTTTGAGTTGTTGTTGTTGTTTGCTTGTTTGTTTTTGTTTTTGAGACATTCTGTCACCCAGGCAGGTGTCCACTGGTGCATTCATAGCTCACTGCAATCTCAATCTCCTGCGCTTAAGCCATCCTCCCACCTCAGCCTCCCAAGTAGCTGTGACTACAGGCACATGCCACCATGCCTGGCTGATTTTTTTAATTTTTTGAAGAGGTAAGTTTTCCCTATGTTGCTCACACTGCTCTCAAACTCCTGCCCTCAAGCAGTCCTCCTAGCTCGGCCTCCCAAAGTGCCGGGATTATAGGCATGAACCACTGCATCTGACTTAAATCGGCCTATTTTATTAAACATTTGTTATGAATGGAGGATTCACAAGATACAAAAAGCATCAGCTCTCTCTACCGTAAATGTAGGACTTGGAAAAGTCAATAATATTAAAAGTAAATAATAATATTAAATGCTTAAATAGTATCTGGCACATAGCACTATTAAACAGCACTATTTAAGTACTAATTAATAGTGCATATTAAATACCCTTATTATAATAGAACACATAAATATCCTTCTTCTGCCCACTCTAAAGATGAGATTTACTGAGGCAACTTACTTAACTTGCCAAAGCGACAGTACAAAAGTAAGCAGAGTCAGGATTTGAATCCAGGCGGGGTGGCTCTTAAGCCCATGCTCCTAACCACTACCCTGCTTTAAAAAAACCATGCAGCTTAAAAAAAATAAAAATCAAATCAAATGAAAACCATGCAGTCTGAAGTAACTAAAAATGTTGATAATGTTAGAGAAAGAGACGTTTGAAAAGATTTTATATCACTTAATTAGATACTACTTTAGCTATATTTAAGGCAGGGATATATTTTAGTGATAATGGAGTAATCAGGATTTTTAAAAGAAAAAGAAGAGTCTGTACAGGGGAAGACCTAAGAATTTGAAGTTTGTTGGTGATGCTGTAGAAGGCTTGGGTAGGTTTCAGAAAGGGAAAAGTCTGAGAGAGTCTGGTCCTGAAAGATCATTTTGTGGGATTAACTGACAAGTGTGAGGTAGGATAGAACTTCACATGTAAGAGCAGGATTGGGGAACTCAGACCATGAGATGACTCCTTTAGCTTTAAGCCTTCAGTGTCCTTAAAGTTGATGTGCATTGTGAAATCCGTTACTTTTTTTTTTTTTTTTTGAGACAGAGTCTTGCTCTGTCGCCCAGGCTGGAGTGCAGTGGCGCAATCTTGGCTCACTGCAACCTCCGCCTCCTGGGTTCAAGTGATTCTTCTGCTTCAGCCTCCTGAGTAGCTGAGATTACAGGTGCGCACTACCGTGCCCAGCTATTTTGTATTTTTAGTAGAGACGGGGTTTCACTATGTTGGCCAGGCTGGTCTCGAACTCCTGACCTCAAGAGATCCACCCGCCTTGGCCTCCCAAAGTGCTGGGATTACAGGTGTGAGCCACCTCACCCAGCCGAAATCTGTTAACTTTTCTCCTGCCAAGTCAAAGCCTCCAATCACCCGTTGGGTTTTGTGTGTTTGTTTTTAAAAAGATGGAGTCTTACTCTGTCACCCAGGCTAGAGTGCAATGGCATGATCATAACTCAGTGCAGCCTCAAACTCCTGGGATCAAGCGTTCCTCCTGCCCAGCCCAGCTTCCAGTCAGCAGTTTTCAGCCTATCTTTTTCATTCCTCTCATTGTCAAACTTTTCAAGAGTCAGTAAGATTACTTTTTTTTTTTGAGACGGTCTCACTTTGTCACCCAGACTGGAGTACAGTGGCGTGATCTTGATTCACTGCAACCTCCGCCTCCCAGGTTCAAGTGATTCTCCTGCCTTAGCCTCCCGAGTGGCTGGGACTACAAGCACACACCATCATGCCCAGCTTTTTTTTTTTTTTTTTTTTTTGGTATTTCTAGTAGAGACAGGGTTTTGCATGTTGGCCAGGCTAGTCTTGAACCCCCAATCTCAGGTTATCTGCCTGTATCGGCCTCCCAAAGTGCTGAGATTGCAGGTGTGAGCCACTGCACCTGGCCTAAATACATTACTTCTGTTGCTTCCCTAAACAGTGGTTCTCAACCCTGCTGTGCCTTACAATCAAATCACCTGGAAAGCATTAAAAAAAAACCACTGGTGCCTTGGCTACACATCAGACCAACTGAATAAAAAAGTTCTAAGCATGAGGCTTTGGCCTCTGTTTGTTTGAAGCTTCCCACTTGATCCTGATTTGTAGCCTGGTTGGAGAACCATTTCCAAACACACTTTCAACATTTCTACACATACTGCCCCACAAAAGTTACTCACAAAATCACCAAATCCAGTGTCCTGTTCTTGGCCCTTAAGCTCTCCTTCCTCCCAGCAGCATTTGACAATGTTGCCCACTTAGTAATGCTCTCTTCCCTTGGTCTCTGTGACAGGAGAGTTTCCTGCTTTTCATCTCC
The DNA here is from genome assembly GCF_000951045.1 of Mandrillus leucophaeus. NCBI lineage: Eukaryota > Metazoa > Chordata > Mammalia > Primates > Cercopithecidae > Mandrillus > Mandrillus leucophaeus. Next base: position 175,279 of record NW_012102321.1, read on the forward strand.
CCGTCCTCGTTTGGTCTCACTCTGTTCGCATTGTGAATACAGTAAAAGCTGCATTTACTGAACACCAGGCATTTTTGTACATGTTATAATCATCTATGACTTGTCTTTTTCCCTTGCTAACCTGTAAATCACTTAAGGTAATTTTTTTCCTTACACTTTTCCAGTAAGTTTTTATTACTGGTTAAGTCAGGTTTAGGTGTTTTAAAACTCAACTTTGTTTCCCCTTTATCATCTAAGCCTAGATGGTGGCACTTAGTGGACCTTCAAAATATATTTACACTGAATTATCTTCTGACTTTCAGGAGGATGTGAAAATGCTCTCCCATCTGCTCCAGGCTTTAGATTACGGGGCACCCCCTCATGGAGGAATTGCCTTAGGTAAACAACTTTTCCTCTTATAAGCTAAACTGAATTCCATTGCACTGTCTCAAATTCAGGTTCTCAGTTTGTGTTGGTAGAGGTGGAGGGATGAGTCCAAGAGTTCTATGAGAATGTAAGTTTCTGTTGAAATTTCAGTAATATATTTTTTAAATATATCTTAACAGTTATAAAGATATAATTTAAGTGATAATTTGCATTTGAAAGATCATTAATAGCTTAAAACTGCAGATCTTAAGTCAATATTGTTCAAATCCCATGGCCTCACAGACGCACTCATTCGAGTCTGGAAAGCACTGCTCCATAATGTTCAGCTTGTATGAAAACAGGAATATGCCAGTGTCCTTCTGATTGCCACGGTTACTCACTTTGCTTGTTTTGTCAAAGCAAGGAAGAGTAAGAAATTCTAGAAAGCTCACCTAGATTGTAGGCCCCAACAATAGGGACTTCCTTCTGTGTTTATGGAGTTCCCTGCCAAGCACCAAATATATTGTTGAATCTGTTTTAGGGCCCTCAGTTAGGAACCTTTAGGGCCTTTGCTAGGAACGCTAATCACTGTGACAATCCAAGTAGCATGTGAACATTAGTCCTGAATACTTTTCCAGAATGAGATAGAAAAGAACCTCTCAAACAAACAAAAGGTCTCTAAAAAGGTAGAGAACTATGGTTGACTACAGTTTGTTAAATATTCTTTTTTAAAAGTTCTCTACAACTTTTACAGAAAACTAAGTTATTTCCAACATTAGATTACATTTCTCATCTGTTATCTTTGTATTTTACTTACAGGGTTAGACAGACTGATATGCCTTGTCACTGGATCTCCAAGCATCAGAGATGTCATAGCCTTCCCAAAGTCCTTTCGGGGACATGACCTCATGAGTAATGCCCCAGATTCTATCCCTTCTGAGGAACTGAAGCCCTACCATATCCGAGTCTCCTGGCCAACAGACTCCAAAGCAGAAAGAGCTCATTGAGTCATGTATACCATCCAAAAAGTTAAGCTTTTAGGTTTTGTATACCACACAGGAAGTTGAGCTTTTAGGTTTTGTCCTCTTTGCTTCCCCAAGGCTAAAATCAGATCTAGAGTTCTGCCACAGGTCTGACAATCAAGTCTTTAGATGGAAGGAATCCAGGCAACATTCTTCGCCACAATGAAGAAACAGAAGATACCCAATTTTGACTCGATCTCATGCATCATTCAGATTTTTTTTTGGTTAGGACTTTTTTTTGAAGTTCCTTTTTACTTAGGTGTGAAAGATGGTTCTTTGTTGGAATAATATAGTGGTTTAGTGTTTTCAAATCATGTTTTTCATACCCAGATAGTAGATTATTCACTTACGACAGAGGTAATCAGATCATGTGTGAAATGTGGGAAAATGCTTGCCCCTGTAAACTAGTGAGTTGATAGTTTGCTTCATAATCCTCATCAAGAGAATCATATAAATTAAGCTTTATAATGACATTTCAACCATCAACATAATGTAATGAGTAGCATATTTTATAATAATGTAGAAAACATCACTGAAATGAGAGTCACAAATTTTTTTTCAGCCTGAGCAAGTTACATAAACCTCTCTTAGCCTCTCTTCCTGCTAATGTGTAAAATACATACTTGCCCTGGCTACCTCACAGGGCTTTTATTGCTGGAATCAGAAGAGATAACATATATGGAAGATAAGTGAATAAAAGTACTCTGAAAAACTATAAAGCATTCCAGAAATGTGAGATGATCTTATCCATCCATAAATAGGTAGATATATCTCTATATATTTAGTTTCAGATTAAACAAAACTGACATCAATAGTAAAAGTCATTTTACTTACCAATTTTCCGTTTACATTTTTAGTTTTAAAGATATTATTGGCCGGGAGTGGTGGCTCACACCTGTAATCCCAGCACTTTGGGAGACCGAGGTGGGTGGATCACTTGAGGTCAGGAGTTCAACACCAGCCTGGCCAACATAGTGAAACTCTGTCTCTACTAAAAACACAAAAATTAGTGGGGCATGGTGGCGCATGCCTGTAATCCCAGCTACTCGGGAGGCTGAGGCGTGAGGTTTGTT
>NW_012102321.1:180543-183796 GCF_000951045.1 Mandrillus leucophaeus
AAAAAAAAAAAAAAAGCTAGGTGTGGTGGCACATACCTGTCATCCCAGCTACTCAGGTAGCTGAGGCACAAGAATCACTTGAGCCTAGGAGGCCCAGGCTGGAGTGAGGTGGCACGATCTTGGTTCACTGCAACCTCCACCTCCAGGGTTCAGAGTAGCTGGGACTACAGGCCCACACCACCACACCCGGCTAATTTTCGTTTTTTTCCAGTAGAGACTGGGTTTTGCCATGTTGGCCAGGCTGGTATTGAACCCTGAGCCATCACACCTGGTGAAAAGATACTTTGAAATGTAACATCGTTTTTCACTTCTAAATCAAGGTATTTTACCAATTTCAGTCTTTGGTACCTCCCCAAAAACTGATCTACCACATTTGCAGTTTCATTCATTTTTTTCAACATTAAAGAATAAACTTGAAGCACTTACATTCTTGTGGGGGAAATAAGAAAAAAACACAGATAATGGTGGTTGCATGAAGAGTAAAGGGTAACCATTTGCGGTAGGTGATGCTAGTTTTTTGTTTTTTTTTTTTGAGACAGTCTTGCTCTGTCACCTAGGCTGGAGCAGTGGCATGATCTCAGCTCACCCCAACCTCCACCTCCCAGGTTCAAGCGATTCTCCTGCCTCAGCCTCCCGAGTAGCTGGGATCACAGGTGCACACCACCACACCTGGCTAATTTTTGTATTTTTAGTAGAGATGGGGCTTTCACCATGTTGGTCAGGCTGGTCTCAAACTCCCGACCATGTGATCCACCCGCCTCGGCCTCCCAAAGTGCTGGGATTATAGGCATAAGCCACCACGCCCAGCCTTTTTCTTTTCTTTTTTGAGACGGAGTCTCACCCTGTCACCCAGGCTGGAGTGCAGTGACACGATCTCAGGTCACTGCAACCTCAGCCTCCAGAGTAGCTGGGATTACAGGAGGCCACCACTACACCCGGCTAGATTTTTGTAATTTTTTGTAGTAGAGATGGGGTTTCACCATGTTGGCCAGGTTGGTCCTGAAATCCTGACCTCAGGTGATCCGCTCACCTCAGCACCCAGCCAGGTGTTAGTTTTTTTACAACCTGTGTGAAACATTTGGGTGGGCCCCAGGAAATGAATGTTTATTTGGGGAAGGGGGAGGCCTTTTTTCTTAGACAAAATTTACATGTATTCCCCATCTACAAAAATTATATGCATTTAGTGCATAAGCTGACATTTCAATGAGATTGTGAAATGACCGCAATGGGGAGAGTCCTGAAGAAAATATCAAGTATAAAAAGCCAGAAGAGGACAGGCACACTGGCTCAGGCCTGCAATCCCAGCACTTTGGGAGGACGGAGTTTCGTCTCTACTAAAAATACCAAAATGAGCCTGTTGCAATGGCAGAGGCTGAGGAGAATCGCTTGAACCCGAGGTGGAGGTTGCAGTGAGCAGTGGTTGAGATCAAGCCATTGCACTCCAGCCTGGACAACAGGGATTCAGTCTCAAAAAAAAGGAATTCAGAGGGTAAGTGGAAACAAGTTTTATTATCATTAATGGGACTAAAGCGCTTTAGTCCAGAAACTCAGATTTGTAAAACTATTACTAACATCATTATAACCACAGCTGTACTGACACTCAAAAATCCACCCACCTTGGAATTTTGGCCCCTTGGTCCTACATTTCCCTGAGGCAGATTGCTTTAAACACCAGTTGTGCCCCTTATACCCACTTTTGGCATCCCTAAACACTTGCTTGCCAAAAACCTATCACCATGGCTATGGATTGTAGATTTTCCCAATTCCATTAATTCCTATCACTAGTTGGGCATTTCTATAGCTTATTTTCCCAACCTCAGACTCACCATGACTTTCTCAAAAGTAGCTCCATCAATACTTTAAGCTGAAAACCAATTAGGACAGAGGCCTACGAAACCTGACAATTTGCTCATATGGGGAATTAGGAAATACTGCACTTTAACGCATAAGACACCTTGTAAAATACCCATATGAAGGGGTGGCCTGCCCCTCCACACCCGTGGGCGTTTCTCATCAGGTGGAACAAGAGACTTGAGAGGCACAGAGACAAAGTATAAAGAAAAGTGGGCCTAGGGGACCAGCGCTCAGCATATGGAGGACCCGCGATCATTATCTTTACCATCTCAGAGAGCGGGAAGTGGCAGGACAATAGGGTCATAGTAGGGAGATCAGCAAGACGTATGAATAAAGATCTGTGTCATGAGTAAGGAAAAGTGCTGTGCTTTGATGTGCATATATAAACATCTTCATAAACATTTTCAGTGCATAAAGAACAGCATTGCTGCTAGCACGTCCCACCTCCAGATGGTTTACAACATACGATTGGGTTTTACATTCCATTGCCCAGGGACGGGCAGGAGACAGGCCTGCCTTCCTTTCACTAATCCTCCTCAGCACAGGCACAGACCCTTTATGGGTGTCAGGCTGGGGGATGATCAGGTCTTTCCCTTCCTAATGAGGCCATATTTCAGACTATCACATGGGGAGAAACCTTGGACAATACCTAGCTTGCCTAGGCAGAGGTCCCTGCGGCCTTCTGCAGTGTTTGTGTCCCTGGGTACTTGAGATTAGAGTACGGTGATGACTGTAGCAAGCATACTGCCTTCAGGCACTTGTTTCACAAAGCACATCCTGCACAGCCCCAAATCCATTAAACTTTGAGTTGACACAGCAAGTCTCCGCAAGGACAGGGTTGGGGGTACAGTTACAGATTAACAGCATCTCAAGGCAGAAGAATTTTTCTTAGAACAAAACAAAATGGAGTCTCTGTCCACTTCTTTCTACATACACACAGTAACAGTCTGATCTCTTTTCCCCACACCCATAAAATTTTAACTGGCTGCAGTGTTAAATGCCATGGAGTTATAATAGCCTTTGAATGTGATTTATGCTTACAACGAATGAACCGATGAAAAGCACTGTGCTTTATAAAGTAAATACTATACACTCCAAATGGATTGCAAAAATTTATTAAAATTGGAGACACTGTTTTAATCTTCTTGTGCCATGAAACTCCATCAGGCTGTCTACAAAGACCATTGGGAGGCTGAGGATCACTTGAGCCCAGAAGTCTGAGGCTGTAGTAAGCCTCAAAGGGCCACTGCACTCCAGCTTGGGTGAGGCAAGACCCTGTCTCAAAAAATAAGACAGACTTTTAGCCACATTTCCAGACTTCAATTAAAATGGTACATGGGAATGCAGAATATCAGATCTTTTATTGTCATCAGGTAATCAGTGAGAGAGTTCAAGCTGG
>NW_012102321.1:185521-202104 GCF_000951045.1 Mandrillus leucophaeus
TGCACTCCAGCCTGGACAACAGGGATTCAGTCTCAAAAAAAAGGAATTCAGAGGGTAAGTGGAAACAAGTTTTATTATCATTAATGGGACTAAAGCGCTTTAGTCCAGAAACTCAGATTTGTAAAACTATTACTAACATCATTATAACCACAGCTGTACTGACACTCAAAAATCCACCCACCTTGGAATTTTGGCCCCTTGGTCCTACATTTCCCTGAGGCAGATTGCTTTAAACACCAGTTGTGCCCCTTATACCCACTTTTGGCATCCCTAAACACTTGCTTGCCAAAAACCTATCACCATGGCTATGGATTGTAGATTTTCCCAATTCCATTAATTCCTATCACTAGTTGGGCATTTCTATAGCTTATTTTCCCAACCTCAGACTCACCATGACTTTCTCAAAAGTAGCTCCATCAATACTTTAAGCTGAAAACCAATTAGGACAGAGGCCTACGAAACCTGACAATTTGCTCATATGGGGAATTAGGAAATACTGCACTTTAACGCATAAGACACCTTGTAAAATACCCATATGAAGGGGTGGCCTGCCCCTCCACACCCGTGGGCGTTTCTCATCAGGTGGAACAAGAGACTTGAGAGGCACAGAGACAAAGTATAAAGAAAAGTGGGCCTAGGGGACCAGCGCTCAGCATATGGAGGACCCGCGATCATTATCTTTACCATCTCAGAGAGCGGGAAGTGGCAGGACAATAGGGTCATAGTAGGGAGATCAGCAAGACGTATGAATAAAGATCTGTGTCATGAGTAAGGAAAAGTGCTGTGCTTTGATGTGCATATATAAACATCTTCATAAACATTTTCAGTGCATAAAGAACAGCATTGCTGCTAGCACGTCCCACCTCCAGATGGTTTACAACATACGATTGGGTTTTACATTCCATTGCCCAGGGACGGGCAGGAGACAGGCCTGCCTTCCTTTCACTAATCCTCCTCAGCACAGGCACAGACCCTTTATGGGTGTCAGGCTGGGGGATGATCAGGTCTTTCCCTTCCTAATGAGGCCATATTTCAGACTATCACATGGGGAGAAACCTTGGACAATACCTAGCTTGCCTAGGCAGAGGTCCCTGCGGCCTTCTGCAGTGTTTGTGTCCCTGGGTACTTGAGATTAGAGTACGGTGATGACTGTAGCAAGCATACTGCCTTCAGGCACTTGTTTCACAAAGCACATCCTGCACAGCCCCAAATCCATTAAACTTTGAGTTGACACAGCAAGTCTCCGCAAGGACAGGGTTGGGGGTACAGTTACAGATTAACAGCATCTCAAGGCAGAAGAATTTTTCTTAGAACAAAACAAAATGGAGTCTCTGTCCACTTCTTTCTACATACACACAGTAACAGTCTGATCTCTTTTCCCCACACCCATAAAATTTTAACTGGCTGCAGTGTTAAATGCCATGGAGTTATAATAGCCTTTGAATGTGATTTATGCTTACAACGAATGAACCGATGAAAAGCACTGTGCTTTATAAAGTAAATACTATACACTCCAAATGGATTGCAAAAATTTATTAAAATTGGAGACACTGTTTTAATCTTCTTGTGCCATGAAACTCCATCAGGCTGTCTACAAAGACCATTGGGAGGCTGAGGATCACTTGAGCCCAGAAGTCTGAGGCTGTAGTAAGCCTCAAAGGGCCACTGCACTCCAGCTTGGGTGAGGCAAGACCCTGTCTCAAAAAATAAGACAGACTTTTAGCCACATTTCCAGACTTCAATTAAAATGGTACATGGGAATGCAGAATATCAGATCTTTTATTGTCATCAGGTAATCAGTGAGAGAGTTCAAGCTGGACTGAGATCATCATGTATTCTGCAATTATAATAGTCCCGATATTTCCAATCCTCACCTTTCAAGCGGTAAGCTACATGCTTGCTTGCTGTGGTCATTAAAAACCCTGAAAGCAAAGACAACATATTAATCATGGCAAAAAACAAACGTGTGATGCTTGTTAGTAGAGTAACCTCAGAATCAAAATGGAACGGTTTTATAGTGATATCATTATATTTCATTTGGCAGAATCATTACATCATTGGTTACGCTGAAAATTATCACACGTACCAAAAGCTGACTCACCTAGTTTACGATAACAGGTCTGCCTGTTTGAAGATGAAAAATAATCCCATTTAAAATTTCCCTACTCAATTTCCTTTTCAGTCACATGTCAACTTTCAAACAGCTAATCACTCCCATCTACAGATTAAGGTGTATATGCCACTAAAACCTTTTGCCACCTTAAAAATTTCCTTAAAAGTTTAAACTAACCTGCATTTCTTCAAGCATGAATTCTGAGTCCTGAAATTAAGGGACAATACACAGTAAGACGACTTGCATACAATTAAGGGTAACCCAAAATCTCCAAACACTGTAGAATGACTATATTCCCCTTTTCAGGGCATAAACTAGAATGTTACAGCCAGATACATCAGATAGGAGCGAAAGACTTAATATTGCTCATCAGCGTTAGTCTGCTGAACTATGTTATCATCATTGTATCGGCTTTACAACACTTTAAAAACCAGACTTGAGGTGGGACCCGGTGGCTCACGCCTGTAATCCCAGCACTTTGGGAGGTCAATGCGCACAGATCACTTGAGGTGAAGAGTTGGAGACCAGCCTGAACAACATGGCGGTACAAAAATTAGCCAGGCGTGGTGGCACATGGCTGTAATCCCAGCTACTCAGGAGGATGAGGCAGGAGAATCCCTAGAACCCGGGAGGCAGAGGTTGCAGTGAGCTGATAGTGCCACTGCACTCCATTCCGGGCAAGACCTAGGCTCTGGCCTCAATTAAAAAAAAAACAACAACAACTTGGGACTGCTATACCTTTGCTTTTTTAAAACTTGCTCCACACGGTGTAGTCAAGTTGACTCTCCATACCTGCAGAAATTTAATCTCCTTTACCAACAGGTAGAAGTAATAGGTGGATTTCTAAAAGATTTCCCAACTACTGTTTCAGTTTAAGATTAATCTCCATTTTCTTTCAGAGAGATTCCCATCTGCTTTAATTTTAAAATCATCACTAACAGTAGCTCACTCAATAAACATGTTAACATCAATAAAACATACCTTTAAAAGGTCTCCAAACATCGGCACCTGAAAAAGTTTCACACCATTTCCTACATTGAATATCATTTACTTTTCAAAGTAAACAATACTCAAATATTTACTTTCAAATATCTTATCTAATGCTTTTAAATAACTGCTTTAATACAGTACTTTCATACTGCCTACTTTTCAAAATTTTCTAACAAAACGACTCTGTAACAGTCATCAATTAGTAAGACCACATTTCAGAAACAAGCTAGACGAACTATCTTCATGTCCTTATCCAAGCAAGCCATCCACGGATAAAAATGTTACCGGGAGGTGGAATACAAATGAGGCCTTCTATTAAAATGCTAAACATCATTAAATTCTTTTCAAAGTTGTCTGTCACAGGGTTCTTCAGTGTTACCTTCTGTCTACACGCTCATTTCAGGTCAGACATTTGATCAACATCATTACACAAACCCCGTTCCAAACATGCTCAAGGAAAATACACACTGTTTCAAACATGTTCAAGGAAAACAGTCAGAATTCATCAGCCAAGCCTTAAACCATTAGCTCAGCAGTAAGCATATCACTATCAGCATTTTCATTAATACTTACCAGAAACATAAAGCTGGTCCAGACAAGTTGGACTCCACCTAAAAATTAAGAGTGGTCTTACAATAGCCACAGATGAGCTTCCCCCCACCTGCCAAAACTAACAAATGCCTTTTATCAGTTAGAGCTAATTAAGACCTTCATGTTCAGTCAGTATTTGCTTATCATCATCTAGGCTGCATTTACAAACTTTCTTATTAATCATTAACAGGACAAGAACCCGCCATTTATTTAATGCATTTAGCACTGGTTGGAGGTAACTCTAAAAAGCCATTTGTGCCGTAGGCAGTTTGCCCAGTTACCTGTTTACTTGGATATAATTTTACTTACCATTTCAACTTCTAGTTTTCTGTCTAATGCCTGTAATTTTAATACAAAATTGTCAGTAAAGAATATTTTAATGGTAGATTGGTGGTACACTGCTTAACTAGTAACAGCAAACCGCAACCACCCCAGACACATCAGACACACAGTACATTTCTTCATGATTCAATCTGCTGAACTATGCAGCCATCATAGTATCTGGTTTCACGTTTTCCTCAGTATCAAATTTAGTATCAATATGAGAGCAAAACTCTCATTTGAAAAGTGGGGAGAAAAACACTAATATATATAAAATCATTCATTTGGCTATTTTCTAATCCCTCAAAAAGTGAGAAGTACAATATAGAGGTTTCTCACCTGTATGCCAATGGCTTGAGTTAGGCTTGCTCTTTAGGATCTGGGAAGAAACAACTTCATGTGAACTTAGGTGTACTCTCTATGTTCCCCAAATCACCATTTTGGGTGCCTCAGTTAAGATAATGGTGGTTAAGCTCCTCATCATTTTAGCAGTCAAGAGTAGCAAATAAACTGTCATCATTGTGGCACATCCAGTGACTTTAAATCTTTTTGAAGGAATTTTCAACTTACTTCAGTAGCTATTGTCATCCCTCCTTTGGGACACAACTAGAAAACAAAAAGATGCAAGCAGAACAGTGAGAATGAACCTTACTGCAGTCACGCTAAATATCAATGCTGTTAATATTAAAGCCTCAGAATAGAATTTCAGAAATCCCTTCTGTCCACTACTCTTAAAGCATCACAGGCTAAGACCATCTCTTAGATTTCATTCTTCCCACCGTACTTTCCCCGATTCTTACCTGCCCATAAGGTGCTATCGAGAGCCACATTGCATCTGCACCCAGCACCATACCTAAAGAGATCGGGTACAGATTTTAATTCATTGTTCCACGCTTCTTTATGTCGTGTTTTTAAATCAATGATGCAGGTAACATACCATTATCTAGCGACAGGTAAAGAATACACTTAATGTTACAAAGGAGCACTGCACCCGCAGTTAAGAACCACTAACGGCCAGGCGCAGTGGCTCACGCCTAGTAATTCCAGCACTTTGGGAGACCACGGCTGGTGGATCACTCCAAGTCAGGAATTCAAGACCAGTCTGGCCAACATGATGAGACCTACTAAAAATATAAAAGCCTAGCCTGGGGGCGCGCGCCTGTAGTCCCAGTTACTCGGGAGGCTGGGGCAGAACTACTTGAACTAGGACGCGGAGGTTGCTATGAACCGAGATGGCGCCACTGCATTCCCGCCTGGGTGACAGAATGAAGCTCGGTCTCGAAAAAAAAAAAAAAAAAAAAGGAAAAAGAAACACTAATGGAAATATTGGTGGCAGCGCGGAATGCAGGCACTTAGAGAAGCACGTGGACGGAATCTCGGAATGCAGGCACTTAGAGAAGCACGTGGACTCCCACCGCCAGCCTTTCCCGAGGGCGGGCGGCTGATGGAGGCTCGGGTCACGGCCCTTAACAATAGCTTACTAGAGTGACTCGGCATGTGCTACCATCAGAGCGGTTGGCATTCATCATTACTCTCAGATGTCCCTACCAACACAGGCTTCATCACAGGCAGGGCACGAGAGCCGAGGCTTCTCCGCAGTTCTACCCGAACAACATAGTCGCAGCTTAGGTCACGGATGCACCAAACGTGCAATCCCCCACCATCCTCAACTTGTACGCCCTGCAAAGGCGCACGACTGGCTTAGAAGGCCCAGTCAGTTCAGGGTGACCTTAGCTGACAAAGGATGGAGGGCCCCAAAACCCGCAACATTCGCAAAGATAAATCATACCTCACAACAGTCGGCTCCCACCTCGAAAAGACAATATGGTGCCTGGGCTCCCGCATATAAGAGTTCTTGTGATGACGTCACGACGCACGCTCCCGGCGGCGTCCGCTTCGGCTCCTCCCCCTGACCCCCCTCAATCTTTCTCTCCTCCAGCACCACCTTCTTCCCGCCCCCTAAGCCCGCCCCTTTTCCCCGCCCTTCCTCGCCATTTTGGGCGGAGACATGACCGCCCACGTGACGCCGTGCTCCCGTCCTCCTCCCGACTGAGGAGGAAGAGCAGAGAGGGGAGGGGGCGCGAGGCAAGGAAAGCTCTGGGGGTGGGGGAAGGGGGGCGGTGTAAGGCTGAGTGATTTCCTTCCGGCACGTCGCCCGCTCCGTGGGAGGGGGTGGGGGGTTTCACTTCCGGGACGGTGTTCCGGCCCATTCCGGCCCATTTCCACCCCCGGAGGTAGGTGCTGCTCCTTGACTGGACTCGGGCCCCACACCCCAGTGCCACTTCCCTGCCCCGGGGTCACCTCGCCCGCCCTCCTCCGCAGCGCGCTCCTGGGGCGCTCAGCTACTTTCCTTCATCCCGCCTCCAGGCACCGGGCGACCTTCCACCCCCTTGGCCCCCGGCCGGGCTGATTTGCCGGACCCGCCCCCTCGCGGGGCCCCTCCCTCAGGACCCCGGGATGGGTGGCCCCCTCCCCCACCGCAGACGGGACACACCCAGATAAGCACACCCACCTCGCGGCGGCTCCCCGCCCGCCGCCGCCTGGAGCCGGTCCGCGGGCGCCGCCCCCTTCTTAGTTCTCACCTGAGCGCTGGCTCCCCCGCCCGACGTCTTGTCCCCCTCTTCTCCAAAGTTCCTCAGTGACATTTTACCCTTTAGTTAGTTCCCCTCTCCCCATGCTTCCTAACGCAGAAGAAAACTGCTCAAGTGCTGGAGTGGCCAACCCCATGCCGTTCCCAATTCTCCCTCTTACAGCTCTCACCCCTCCAGTGCCGACGGTAGCGAAAGACTTTACTCCAGGGGCTTCCTCACTGGGGAATTGCCGGAAAGAGCAAACAAAAAAGGCGCTGGTGTAGGCTCCAAAATAAACACATCTGAATTCATGATGGCATCGACAGAGGCTCTTATTGGATTAAAAGTTTCAAAACAAACAATAACGCTTTGGAAAAAGGTCAGATTGGCTAAAGTTGATTATTGAAAACAGTGTATACACTTCCCTATTTAATAAGTGTGGTGTTAATGCGGGGCAGTACTGTGAACTTGGCAGAATAAGTTCCTGAAGTTTCAGGTGTGGTGTAACTATGTAATATATAGATAAGTGGATGCACATTGGGCTCAAGTAAATGTCTTCCTGTTCGGATTTATACAAACTACTTTCAGTAGTCGAAACTGTACTTTCAGCTCTCTTGTATACAGCTTCAGGTTTAGTGTTTCAACCATTCTTAAAAAATATTTTAATGGAAAAATGTTGGGCATACTTGGTAAATGCTGTATTTTTTCATCGGATCTGGAGAACTAAGTTTCAGGATGGAAGTATCATCACCACCTTGAAATTGCCAACTTCGATTTTGGCAGATACCCAGCTTTCCTAATTTTGACAACTGAACTTCGCATTCTCTGCATCGTGGTTGAATCCGGGCACAACTGTGGAATTTTTTCTAACCTAGAGTTTGCCTCACAGCCCTATAACCAAAGTCTTTTTGTGGCGGGCTCTGACTCTTAAGCTTATAAATATTAGCCTACATTTATGTGTAATATTAGTCCCTTTATAAAATAGTAATTCTTGCAGCAGGTAGTAGAATACTAAGAGGGATATCAAGCCATCTGTGTAGAATTGCATTTATTCAGAAAGCTTTCCTCCTCCAGAGAAAAGTTGTAAAGTTGTTATGAGATTTTATGTTCAGTTTGCAAGTACCTTATAGTTAACACTTAGTCCTTCCCACTACCTTCTGTTGAACTTTATTTTGATGTTATATACCTTATTAGTAAGGAAAGCATGGTCATAACATGAATTTTTAGGAGTCTGCAGATCACTTTTTAGTTTTAACTGTATAATCCTGTGAAACTTAAACTAAAAACCTGTTGGTAGTTCTGTTTCCACATCTAAACATAAGGAAGGTATTGCTTTTACCTGAAAATTTTGAAATTTTACCAGATAACTATATTTAAATACTTTTGAAATTGAAAACGTCCTGGAAGTAAAATTGTAATTATTAATGAGAATATGGTTTTTTTCAGCAGGGTTGAATGTACCCTCAGGCACGATCATGGAGAAAGGTGGGAACATACAATTGGAGATTCCTGACTTCAGCAACTCTGTCTTGAGCCATCTAAACCAGTTGCGCATACAGGGCCGTCTCTGTGATATTGTGGTCAATGTGCAAGGACAAGCTTTTCGGGCTCACAAAGTGGTGCTGGCTGCCAGCTCCCCCTATTTCCGGGATCACATGTCCTTGAATGAGATGAGTACAGTCTCCATTTCAGTCATCAAGAACCCTACTGTTTTTGAACAGCTCCTTTCTTTCTGTTACACAGGGCGGATATGCCTGCAACTGGCAGATATCATCAGCTACCTAACAGCTGCCAGTTTTCTGCAGATGCAGCATATTATAGACAAATGTACACAGATCCTGGAGGGCATTCATTTCAAAATTAATGTATCTGAGGTTGAAGCAGAATTAAGTCAAACAAGGACAAAGCATCAAGAGAGACCTCCAGAGTCTCACAGGGTTACACCAAATCTCAACCGCTCCCTTAGCCCACGACATAATACCCCAAAGGGAAACCGGCGAGGTCAGGTTAGTGCTGTGCTGGATATCAGAGAGCTAAGTCCTCCTGAGGAGTCCACCAGCCCTCAGATCATTGAACCAAGTTCTGATGTAGAGAGCCGGGAGCCCATTCTTCGGATCAACCGAGCAGGACAGTGGTATGTGGAGACAGGAGTGGCAGACCGTGGGGGTCGGAGTGATGATGAAGTTAGAGTTCTTGGAGCAGTACACATCAAAACTGAAAATCTGGAGGAGTGGCTTGGGCCTGAGAATCAGCCTTCTGGAGAAGATGGGAGTAGTGCAGAGGAAGTAACAGCCATGGTAATTGATACCACAGGCCATGGTTCTGTAGGACAGGAAAATTACACTTTAGGATCTTCAGGAGCCAAGGTGGCTCGGCCAACAAGCAGTGAAGTTGACAGGTAGGTTTGGTTTGATTTTGTTTTCCCATGTAATGGCTATTGTGTAGACATCACTAAAATGGGTCCTGTGTAGTACAGAGAGCATTTTCCTTACCTGATTTTCTTGGTCAAAATAAGTTGATGTTGGGGAAACTGGAGGTGTGCCAAAAGACTTGCATTCTTGTTTTTTTAAAGCAGGAAGCTCCATTCCTGAAGTATTCACAGTGTTGTGAGAACTGTGGTAAAGTTAGACACTTCCATGAATCAGAATAGCATCTGCAGCCACACTAGGATAGGATCAGTAATTGCCAGGGCTTCCTGGGGATTCCAGGCAGGGAGCCGATCATCAGCTGGGAGCCTGGCAGCATTGCCCTTCCTTGGTGTGTTATCACACAGGTAGGTGGCCTCCGGAAGCCTCACTTTCCTTTGTGGCACTGCTTCCTTTTCTTTGCCCCCAACTACCAAATTAGAGGAAGTATGGTACCAGCAGTAATTGTTCTTTTCAAATTAGTAAAATAGTAATTCTGAAGAAAAGCATTACTGATGTTTCTCATCTCTTTTTTTCCCTTGTTATGTGATGGTATCTTCCCTGTTGTCTTTCATGGATGACTGCTGCTACCACAGGCCTGATAATCTCCCTTTTTTCACCTCACTTTTCTCTTTTAATATGTTGTATTTATTAGAACATTTCTTTTTGGTAGAAATACCATGAGTTTCAGTCAACTGAGAGAAAGTCTCAATTGAAAGAAAGAAATATTACTAATTTAGATTGGTAATAGTTGTTCTTTTTCTGTCTTAAAAATAAATTTAAATTGACTGTATGAGCAGAGAAAACTAAAGAACTGTTATTTTGGTTTGGTCTTGAGAAACAAATGTATCACAGAGATTCAGTTAGTGTATACTGTATCCGTCTTTTTATGTTATGTTATGTTATGTTATTTTTGAGACGAAGTCTCACTCTGTTGCCCAGGTTGGAGTGCAGTAGTGTGATCTCGGCTCACTGCAGCCTCCACCTCCAGGGTTCAGGTGATTCTCCTGCCACTGTGCCTGGCCTCAGGTGATCTTGATTTGAGTATTGTCTTCCTGTGTCCTTATTAAAATAATCTTGAGCGTAGAACTTGTCCTCCTATGTTAGAACTGTGTCAGAAGTTCTTGGGTGATGGGTGCACCAAAATCTCACAAATCACGGAAGAACTCACTTATGTAACGAGATACCACCTGTTCCCTGATAACTTACGGAAATAAAAAAAATTAAAAAAACATAACTATCAGAAGTAATATCAGAACCAGGTGTGTTGGCTCACACCTGTGATCCCAGCACTTTGGGAGGCTGAGGCAGGTGGATTACTTGAGGCCAGGAGTTCGAGACCATCCTGGCCAACATGGTGAAACTCCATCTCTACTAAAAATACAAAAATTAGCTGAGCGTGGTGGCCACGCGCCTGTAATCTCAGCTATTTGGGCAGCTGAGGCAGGAGAATCGCTTGAACCCAGGAGGTGGAGGTTGCAGTTAGCTAAGATTGCGCCACTGTACTCCAGCCTGGGCAACAGAGCGAGACTCTGTCTCAAAAAAAAAAAAAAGTAATATCAACTTTAAATGCAAAGATTTTTTAATCTCCATGATCTGTGTCAGTAGTCTAAAATACAGGTTATTATGGGACCTTGGAGAAGAAACAGCCAAAAACCTGGCAATTACATAGAAGAAACACAATTATAGGCCCTGTTTTAATTTATTCCTTTATGGTCTCCCAGTATTTATTTAAGGAAGAAAGCTTATATTTAGCTTTAGCTTCACCAGCTCATATGGTCTGTTATGTCATTTTGTGTTTATTAAATTTACTAGGGCTAACCTATTATTTCAAATCAGATTATGTATTAACTCCATGAAAGTATTTGTCAGTTATTTGTTGCATGGTTTGTTCCCCCTTCTTTAGCCATAGAGTAAAGAGGGGCGACATCACCATTTTTCAGGTTCTTTGATGCTGCTTTTCTATTAGTCCCCTTTATGTTCCTCTTCCAACAGATTTAGCCCCTCCGGCAGTGTTGTTCCCTTGACAGAGAGACACAGAGCCAGAAGTGAGTCTCCTGGGAGAATGGATGAGCCTAAGCAACCCAGCTCCCAGGTATGGAGTTGTGGATTTAGAATTGCTGTGGTGTTGAAGGAATTGCTACTGTGTATGAATAGAAAATAATGAAAAAGGAAAGATGTAGGAGAGGTAACAGTGACCCTGTTAAAGAAATACTGTATTTTTTTTTTCCCTGAGGGTAGCAGAAGTTTAATATTAAAATTATACAGAGACATCACCAGAAAGGAAAATTGCAGACTGGTATTTCTCCCAAGCGTAGATGCAAATATCTTGAAAAGAACATTAACAAATTAACAGTGATAGCTGGTTTAACATTTTAAAATTAATCATTGTAATCTTTCATTAATAAGGAAAAAGTGATAAATTACATATGGCAATTTTGATAGATACAGAAAAGAGCAATTCAGAAAAGAGCAATTGGCTAAAACTCTTAGCAAACAAGAAATACAAGGGAACTGGCCAGGCACGGTGGCTCACGCCTGTAATCCCAGCACTTTGGGAGGCCAAGGCAGGCGGATCACCTGAGGTCAGGAGTTCGAGACCAGCCTGACCAACATGGAGAAACTCCGTCTCTACTAAAAATACAAAATTAGCCGAGCGTGGTGGCGCACACCTGTAATCCCAGCTACTCCGGAGGCTGAGGCAGGAGAATAGCTTGAACCCAGGAGGCGGAGGTTGCTGTGACCCAAGATCGCGCCATTGCACTCCAGCCTAGGCAGCAAGAGCGAAACTCCATGGCAAAAAAAAAAAAGAAATACAAGGGAACTTTCCTAATCTGATTGAAAGTATCTGTCTAAAAAATCTAGAGAAAATATTTTAATAGTAAGTTATTGAAAGCTTCCCTTGTGTGACTGGGAATGAGACAGAATGTCTGCTACCACTACTTCTACCCAGCTTTTTATTTGTAGTCCTAATCAGTGCAATAAAGCAAGAAATACAAATTTATAGCATAAGGATAACAAAGAAAGAAATAGAACTTTTGTTATTAGTAGACAGCCTGACTTGTTATGTAAAAAATGCAAAGTGGAATACTGTATTTGATTATTTTTTTTTTTCTTGCTTATGGGCGTGCAGGAAAATACACTTTTGGTGTCAGCAGAGTTTGGGAAGTATAAAAAAATAAGATTGTGGAACCCTTTCCTGATTATAATAACCACACTGTACAACTGATAATAATAAAAAATAACCCCAGAAAACTACATGCAGGTAATTTGCAGGTAATTTAGGACCTGGAATGGAAAGTCTGATTTTATACGTGTGTGTGTGTGTGTGCACGCGCATGTGTACTATGTATATGTAGTATACACACACTATGTATACTATAGTATACACACACTACATATACTATGTGTAGTATACACACACACATTTGCCAAGTTACTAATTTATAGCATTTTATTTATGTGTGTGTATATATATTCTTTTTTTTTTTTGAGACAGAGTCTCACTCTGTCACCCAGGCTGGAGTGCAGTGGTGCGATCTCGGCTCACTGCAACCTCTGCCTCCTGGGTTCAAACGATTCTCCTGCCTCAGTCTCCTGAGTAGCTGGGATTACAGGCGCCCGCCACCACACCTAGCTAATTTTTGTATTTTTAGTAGAGACAGGGTTTCACCATGTGGGCCAGGCTGATTTTGAATGCCTGACCTTGCCATCTGCCCGCCTCGGCCTCCCAAAGTGCTGGGATTACAGATGTGAGCCATCGCGCCCAGCCTGCATTATATATTTGTAAACAAATTGCTTATTGCTTATGCTTTTTTTTTTTTTTTCTATTTTGAGACAGGGTCTCACTCTGGTTGGCCAGGTTGCATTGCACTGGTACAATCTTAGCTCACTTTAGCCTCAACCTCCTAGGTTCAGGTGATTCTCCACCTCAGCCTTCTGAGTAGCTGGAACTACAGGTGCACACTACCATGCCCCGCTAATTTTTTTTTTTTGTATTTTTAGTGGAAATGGCATTTCACCAGTTTGTCCAGGCTGGTCTCAAACTCGTGGACTCAAGCAATCTGCCCGCCTCAGCCTCCCAATTTGCTGGGATTATAGGCGTGAGCCACTGTGCCCACTTGCTTACACATTTTTATTTGTGTTTGCTATTTCATGTACTGTATCTTGTCATTTATTTTCTTCCTGAATATTTTGTTAGACTAGCACATTCTAGAAAGGATAGGAATGATGAATATTTTCTTCACAACTCTCCTTAGCAGCTAGTATGAGTAGTTGGTTGATATTTTTGTTTTTTTCTCACAGGTCTGATTGAATGATTTTTTTTAAAGCTCGTGAACTCACAAAGTAGAAGACAATAAATTGTGAACATTTTTGTCTTTATAAAATAAACACTGTTGAATTAAGACTACATAGCTCATGTTTTTAGCCTCTGCATTACACTGATAGTATCTTGTCTAATTTTTAACTAAACCACTGATTTTTTTTTTTTTTTAGACAGAGTCTCGCTGTCTCCCCCAGGCTGGAGTGCAGTGGCATAATCTTGCTTACTGCAACCTTCACCTGCCTGGTTCAAGCAATTCTCTTGTGTCCGTTTCCCAAGCAGCTGGGACTACAGGCGCATGCCACCACACCCAGCTAATTTTTGTATTTTTAGTAGAGATGGGGTTTCACCATATTGGTCAGGTTGGTCTCGAACTCCTGACCTCAGGTAATCCAACTGCCTCGGCCTCCCAAAGTGCTGAGATTACAGTCATGAGCCACCACGCCCAGCCTAAATCACTGAATATTTATTGTGTGCATGGTGTAGTAATAGCAGTAAGACATTGTTACAAACTGTGTTTTTTAGTTTTGGTAAGATGTTAGATAAAATATTAGGAGCTTGGAGGAAAAGTAATTTCACTCATATTATTAGGGCCCTTTTTCTCCTCATCTCTCAAATATGGTATGATAACAATGCAGAGGAGGCTGTTATGCAGATACAGACATGTGTCACTAATTGACAGTATGTTCTGAGAAATGCTAGACCATTTTGTCATTGTGCAAACATAGAGTTTACTTACACAAATCTAGATGGTATAACCTACTACACACCTAGGTTATATGATATATCCTGTGCCTCTTAGGCTACAAACCTGTATAGCATGTTACTGTACTGAATTCTGTAGGCAGTTATAAAGTCATAGTAAAATTTTTGTGTATCTAAACATAGAAACGATAGTGTAAAAATATTGCATTATAGTCTTATGGAAGCACAGTTACATATGTGGTCCATCATTGACCAGAATGATGTTATGTGGTACATAACTGTAAATTCAGTAATGAGACAGACATTACAACTCAATGGGGGCATAAGACAGACTAACAAATACACACAAAAAAATGTAAGACTATACAGTATAAACTTCAGTGACAGTGTTGTGGGACTAGGATTGCTTAAAAGGCAATGGAATCAGTGTCCACTTAAGGAAAGTGTTATCAAGATTTTCTTTCTTTTTTTTTTTTGGAGACGGGATCTTGCTTTGTCCCCCAGGCTGGAGTGCAGTGGTACGATCATGGCTCACTGCAACCTTGCCCTCCCTGGCTCAAACAGTCCTCTCACCTCAGCTCCTGAGTAGTGAGGACCACAGGCATGTGCCACCACACCCAGTTAATTTTTTTGTTTTTTATAGACACAGGGTTTCACTGTATTGCCCAGGGTGATCTCAAATTCCTGAGTTCCAGTGGTGACTCACACCTGTAATCCCAGCACTTAGAAGACCAAGGTGCGGTCCTCACAGATGTGAGCCACCACGTCCAGCCTCAAGGATATTTTAAATGCAGTTTTTAAATAAGTTAGGAAGGGATAGTTTATTCCATTTATAGATAGAATAGGGATAAGAATTAGAATTCTGTAAGAATATTTACCTTCTTGAAGCAAAGGGTACAGACAGGCTATAATGAAATAGGAGATAAGTAAGATTAGGTGGAGATGATATTAAGGGTGATATATATGCCTTAATGGATATGAAAGTTTAATATGGTAAGTCTACTCACCCGTTTTTTTCCGCTACTACAGGGAACTAAAACAGGGCAAGGACTTACAGTAAGAATGAATATTGATAGACTTGAAGAACTTCCTGATTATGGGGTTGATTAAACTGGAACACAGTAATAAAGTTACTCCTTTACTTAAAAACATTGTGTAACTTTTTCTGTGACATGAAGGTTAATATACTTGGTCTAATTTTCCAAGTGACTTACAGTCTTTTTAACCCAACTTTTCCCACTGCTCATCAGCATTCACTAGAATCTCAAACAACTAGACTCTCCCTGTGTCAGAACCACATTAAACTTATTTCCCTCTCTGCATCTAAATTCTGAATGCCTCATTGTTTTCAGGTGTCTGGGTTCGGCCAAGGCCCAACTCCTAGTTTTATCTGTCCTAACTGCTCCAGTCCTCTTTGATTTTTCCGTTTTATGATACTATTATAGCATGATACAGTACAATTTTTCCTGATTCTCTAGATTCATATATATTGTTCCTTTTTTATTTGCATTAGTTTTGTGTCTCCTGTTAAACTGAAATCTCCTTGAGAGCAGAGACCACATTTTCTTTCCTCTTTTTGTTTTTGTCTTTTGACAGTTTTAGTACCAATAAGTGTTTATTCATTGTATTTTCCCAGGGAAAGGAGAAGGGAAGGGGAAAGAGTCAGCATGTGTTACAGAATGATTAGAAAATGGGCAAGGAAGTACCCAGTACAGCAAAATCAACCATCAAATAAACATACCCCAGTGATGGGGTCACCAATGCCCAAAGAGGCTCTGTCTCCTGCAGTTCAGGAATGAGGGGAAGGGACCAGGAAAAGAACAGACAGGTACAGACTTTCCTACCTTCCCTCCCTCTCATAAATTCAAGATTTCACATAAAGCTTTAGTTTCTAGAGGTAAACATGAAGTTACATTTGTTCATCTCCTATTAAGCAATCTTGTGGCCACTTTGACATAAATTTCTTGCGCCTGTATAAAAGTTCTTGAGTTACTTGGATATAAATTCACCATTTAGGCCAGGTGCAGTGGCTCACAACTGTAATCCCAGCACTTTGGGAGGCTGAGACGGGCTGATTGCTTGACATCAGGAGTTCAAGACCAGCCTGGCCAACATGGTGAAACCCCTTCTCTAGTAAAAATACAAAAACATTAGCCAGGCATGGTGGCAAGTGCCTGTAATCCCAGATACTTGGGAGCTGAGACAGGAGAATCGCTTGAACCTGGGAGGCAGAGGTTTCTGTGAGCCAAGATCATGCCATTGCCCTCCAGCCTGGGCAGGAAGAGCAAAACTTCATCTCAAAAAAAAAATTCAGCACTTTTTCTCTTTCTTGGCTTCCTGACCCCACTTTCTACATGAAAAGCCCCCCATTGCTTCTCTGTACTTTAGGATTAAAGATTAAGTAGGTTTAATGCATCCAAAATCCAGCAGTGTCTTAAGGGTTTAGCATGAATCACATCAAGAAAAGTGGTCTTGGCCGGGCGCGGTGGCTCAAGCCTGTAATCCCAGCACTTTGGGAGGCCGAGATGGGCGGATCACGAGGTCAGGAGATCGAGACCATCCTG
>NW_012102321.1:203454-261172 GCF_000951045.1 Mandrillus leucophaeus
TCTCGGCCTCCCAAAGTGCTGGGATTACAGGCTTGAGCCACCGTGCCCGGCTATCTCTAAGTAATCCTAAGTAACTAAGTTTACTTAGTAGTTGCCCAATAAATAGGCACCTACTAAATAGGGAGTTATTTAGTTACTTGTAAAATCCTTAATTTTGGAGATCCTTCAAAAATACTAATACACCAAATCAGATGACTTTTTAAGGCCCTTTAGTTAACTTTGGGTATGTGGTTAGTAACTGAAAATTAGAATGGTAGAAGGCTTTGAAGTCCATGTAAGCAATCTAGACTGATGTTTGTTTTAGAAAATTTGGAAACCTTCCGTGTATATGGAGGTTTCATACAAATTATATGGAATAATTCATTAAGAAATAGCTATTGAGCCAGGCACTGATCAAATTCCTAGATATTTGGCAGTGCTGAATGCCCCTGTGCTTACAGCAGAGTTTACAATCGAATAGGTAATTGCCAAGTGAGAGGAATGAAATAATCCACCTCTTGGCAACAGAGAGAACCAGGAGGAAGCGACTTTTGCCTTTGCTTCTTTTTAAAGTTTAAAACAATAAAACTACAAAAAGTATATTGCTGCCATTAACAAGGACCCAATCTACATTTTGTGGTGTTCGTTCTTCTATTGGAACTTCACTGTAATAATTTTTTGGATGAGGCTGGTCATAATATGTGATGTTTGTGCTTACAGTTTATCACTGATTACTAAAATGCGTTTACTTTCTGCATGTGGACAATACTGATACAACATTACCTTCCATAGAGTTGGGGAGATATTTTTTCTTTTTCTCTTTTTTTTTTTTTAATTATACTTTAAGTTCTAGGGTACATACGTACAACGTACAGGTTTGTTGCATATGTATACATGTGCCATGTTGGTGTGCTGCACCCGTTAACTCGTCATTTACATTAGGTATATCTCCTAATGCTATCCCTCCCCCATCCTCCCACCCCACGACAGGCCCCGGTGTGTGATGTTCCCCACCCTGTGTCCAAGTTTTCTCATTGTTCATTGTTCAGTTCCCACCTGTGAGTGAGAACACGCGGTGTTTGGTTTTCTGTCTTTGTGATAGTTTGGTCAGAATGATGGTTTTCAGCTTCATCCATGTCTCTACAACAGACGTGAACTTATCATTTTTTATAGCTGCGTAGTATTCCATGGTGTATATGTGCCACATTTTCTTAATCCAGTCTATCATTGATGGACATTTGGGTTGGTTCCAAGTCTTTGCTATTATGAATAGTGCTGCAGTAAACATATGTGTGCATGTGTCTTTATAGCAGCATGATTTATAATCCTTTGGATATATACCCAATAATGGAATGGCTGGGTCAAATGGTATTTCTAGTTCTAGATCCTTGAGGAATCGCCACACTGTTTTCCACAATGGTTGAACTAGTTTGCAGTCCCACCAACAGTGTAAAAGTGTTCCTATTTCTCCATATCCTCTCCAGCACCTGTTCCTGACTTTTTAATAATTGCCATTCTAACTAGTGTGAGATGGTATCTCATTGTGGTTTTGATTTGCATTTCTCTGATGGCCAGTGATGATGAGCATTTTTTTCATGTGTCTTTTGGCTTCATAAATGTCTTCTTTTGAGAAGTGTCTGTTCATATCCTTCTTCCACTTTTTGATGGGGTTGTTTGATTTTTTCTTGTAAATGTGTTTAAGTTCTTTGTAGGTTCTGGATATTAGCCCTTTGACAGATGGGTAAATTGTAAAAATTTTTCCCATTCTGTAGGTTGCCTGTTTACTCTGATGGTAGTTTCTTTTGCTGTGCAGAAGCTCTTTAGTTTAATTAGATCCCATTTGTCTATTTTGGCTTTTGTTACCATTGCTTTTGGTGTTTTAGTCATGAAGTCCTTGCCCATGCCTATGTCCTGAATGGTATTACCTAGGTTTTCTTCTAGGATTTTTATGGTTTTAGGTCTAATATTTAAGTCTTTAATCCATCTTGAATTAATTTTTGTATAAGGTGTAAGGAAGGGATCCAGTTTCAGCTTTCTACATATGGCTAGCCAGTTTTCTCAGCCCCACTTATTAAATAGGCAATCCTTTCAGAGTTGGGGGGATTTCTTAGGGTATTTTTACCCTCAAGGTTATAAATAATATGAGTTTGTAATGTTTAATAATAGCTAACATTTATTCAGCACTTTAGTGTATTAACTCATTCAATGCTCAGAGCAACTAGTGAGAGAAATTCTGTTACTATATTCACTTTACAGGTGAGGAAACTGAGGAATAGAAGTGTTAACTAACTTGCTCCAAGTCACACAATAAATGGAACTCACATTTGAACACAGGTTCCAGCATCCTTAATTGCTATGTAATATTATGCATTCATTGCATAATATTTTAGGACCATTGAAAGTCCTAAAAGTTACCATTGTGTTTAGAAAAAAGAGTACTGTTTGGCCGGGCGCGGTGACTCAAGCCTGTAATCCCAGCACTTTGGGAGGCCGAGACAGGCAGATCACGAGGTCAGGAGATCGAGACCATCCTGGCTAACATGGTGAAACCCCGTCTCTACTAAAAAATACAAAAAACTAGCCGGGCAACGTGGCAGGTGCCTGTAGTCCCAGCTACTCGGGAGGCTGGGAGGCTGAGGCAGGAGAATGGCGTAAACCCAGGAGGCGGAGCTTGCAGTGAGCTGAGATCCGGCCACTGCACTCCAGCCTGGGCGGCAGAGCGAGACTCCGTCTCAAAAAAAAAAAAAAAAAGGGTACTGTTATCATGTTCATTTCTCATGAGAATCCTCTAAAGCTGGCAAATCATATGATAACCTTTGTACCTTATGGATGAGAAGACAGCCTTAGATGTTTTGTCCTTGGTCACCCAAGACCTTTAGTGGGAAGATTCCTCATTCTTTATTTGAATTCAGTTTTTATTATCCAGGGAAATGAAGCAGAAAGAAATATTGATATAAAACAAATAAAATAATCTTAAAACCTCAGTCTTAGTATTCAGCACTTGACTTTACATATTGCCTCCCAAACCTGTTGAGAACTGCCTGTATTGGAAATGCTGAATAGCACCGTCAGCATAGGAGGGGACAAAACATCTTTAGAAATTAAAACAGCAAAAGATCTTCTATAGTGTCTATCTTAGGGGGAAAAGCACAGGCAACAAAATTAATTGCTAACTAGATGAATCTTGCTCCAGTTACTCCAGAGTCAACTTTGACATTTTCTTCTCTCCGGTACTTGATCTTTTGTTAAACATGTAATTCCCTCCTACATATTTAAAAAGGTTTTTATCCCCCTAATATAATGACTTCAGAAGTCAGTCATTATTAAGTCAGGGTAAAAAAACAATTTCCAATTGATTTTTTAAAATATAGAATTTTGAACAAAAAGCATTTCTAAAGCCAAAGATTTTTTTGTTTGTTTTTTTGAGATGGGGTCTCGCTTTGTCACACAGCCTGGAGTGCAGTGGCATGATTACAGCTCACTGCAGACTTCCCAGGCTCAAGTGGTGCTCACACCTCAGCCTTCCCAAGGATCTGGGACTACAGGTGCGCACCATCACACCCAGCTAATTTTTTTATTTTTATTTTTTGTACAGATGGGGTCTTGCTATATTGCCCAGGCTGGTCTCAAACTCCTAGGCTCAGGTTATTCTCCCACCTCAGCCTCCCAAAGTGCTGGGATTATAGGTATGAGCCACCACACCTGGCCTTAAATCCAAGATTTTTAAGTAATTTATTGAAAGGAATATGTTCATACTGCCTCCCAGTTTTCAGATAAAAGACACCCATGCCCTCAAACAGTTTACTCTAAAGTCAGTTAAACTTTCAGTAGTCTTCAGAGTGAAAATAATATGTTCATATGATACTGAAATATTTTACATAAAAAGGAATACTGTCACTTACAAATTGTATACATTTTTATAAAGCTACCTACTGCTAGATTAAAATGTGGTATTAATGAGAACGTCATAATTTATAATATGTTGCCATTATATATTCTATACTATCTGATATAGTAAATGGTAGCCGTTAGCCACTTGTCACATGAGGCTATTTAAATGTAAATTGTAATTAATTGAAAGCACTTAAAATTGTAAAAGTTACTCGGTTGTATTAACCATATTACAAATACTCAATAGCCACAGGTGGCTAGTGGCTACTGTAATGAATGGGGTAGGTTATAGAGCATTTTCATCATCCTAGATAGTTCTGGCTGGGCGTCATGGCTTACACCTGTAATCTCGGCACTTTGGGAAACTGAGGTGGGTAGATTGCTTGAGTCCAGGAATTCAGAACCAACCTGGGCAACATGGCAAAGCCCCATCTCTGCAAAAAGTACAAAAATTATCTCGGAGTGGTGGTGCGTGCCTGTGGTCCCAGCTACTCAGGAGACTGAGATGGGAGGATCATCTCAGCCTGGGGAGGTCTAGGCTATAGTGAGCCGTGATCACACCACTGCACTCCAGCCTGAGTGAGAGACCCTGTCTCAAAACAAAACAAAAACATAGTTCTTTTAGACCAGCACTGCCTAAGTACTTGATTGTCTGGAATATAATTGTAAGATTAGGATCCAGGGTGTGGTGTAAGTGGGCTCAGTTTCTCCTCAGATTACTGTAAAGTAGTACATTCAGCAGGGGTTTAATAAGCATCCAGTTTGTTAGCCAGACATTAACTTTACTGTGTTGTTCTTTTATAGTAATGGAATAGAGTATTCTCAATTTTTAAAAAATTATTATGGTAATATCTTTACTTTTTGGTAATAATTTTCTGTTTAGTTCTCCACTGAAAATATACATATATCTTAGTAACAAGTAAAAATAGATTTGATTGCTTTTAATATGTATGCTTAATAATATTTGTTCTTTCTTGGTTATTTTCCTTACCTGGTACAGGTAGAAGAATCAGCAATGATGGGAGTAAGTGGCTATGTGGAGTATCTCCGAGAGCAGGAAGTATCTGAGCGGTGGTTCCGATACAACCCTCGTCTCACCTGCATCTATTGCGCCAAATCTTTCAACCAGAAGGGAAGCCTGGACCGCCACATGCGCCTACACATGGGGATCACACCTTTCGTCTGCCGCATGTGTGGCAAGAAGTATACCCGGAAAGATCAGCTGGAGTATCATATCCGCAAGCACACAGGCAACAAGCCCTTTCACTGTCATGTTTGTGGCAAAAGTTTCCCCTTCCAGGCCATCTTGAATCAGCACTTTCGCAAAAACCACCCTGGCTGTATACCTCTGGAGGGGCCTCACAGCATCTCCCCGGAAACAACTGTCACATCTCGAGGACAAGCCGAGGAAGAGTCACCTTCACAGGAAGAGACACTTGCTCCTGGGGAAGCTGCCCAGGGCTCTGTGTCCACCACTGGGCCAGATTGAAACATCCGGGGGAGGGGGCTGACCCTCTTCCCCTTTGAGCCATAAGCAGCCAGCATCAGAGCCATGGGCTGATATTTAGATTCACAAAATGCCACATCACTAGGCCAGAAGACGCTCCCAAGATGTTGCCAAACTGGAGGATCAGCAACATACACAAAAGCACTAAAGGCTCTTCCCTTCTTATTGCCCGCCTCACACTTTGGAAAATAATCAAGCAAATCAACTTTCTAATTCAGGGATCAACAGCCTTGGTTTGTTAACTTTATAAGAAAAAAGGTTTTTTAACAAAATGATGATACGTGGTCATTTATCCACCAGTCATGTTTGAACACTGTACTTTGGTCTATATCATCTTGGTGGCTATAATTGCCCAGATCTAAAAAATGCAGCAGGAGCCTTGACCATCCGAAGCAGCCAGCCACAAGACAGAAGGAGGTAGTCATGATGGTGATGAAAAGGAGAAATTTCTCCTCTTCCTTCCCTGCCATAACATGCATTTTTGTGTTTCAAGAAAAAACAAATGAATACTGGTGGTTCTTATTTTGAAAGGTTAGACTTTATCTTTCCCCTGGCTAGGCATCTAATACTTTGCCTGATTATTTCATATAATCAGCCATCTTGAAGCAGTATTCTAGTAGACAGCATCACCTGAAGCACTTGGCAACTGGAAGTAAAATGAGCAGCAAAGTGTATGCAATAGGTACTGCTACATTTGGGGGCTTGAGTGTTGTGTTGAGGAAGAGGAGAGCAGGGAGGGAAGTGTTTTTATGTTTTGCAAATATCAAACAGCACAGAGCCGTACTGCAACTTCCTGACTGGTATTTGTAAACCATAGTGCTACACATCCTTGGGTAATGGCTCTCGTTCAGGTGAATTAATGTGTTAGGCTGACTACCAAAGTTTCATCCAGTCTCTTTGGCTCCTGTTTTCACATTCAGCAATATTGTACATCAGAAATGTCACTTTCCAGTGAAATGAGCCTGGATTGTATTTTTAAATCCACAGGTCATATTTGATAACTTTTATATGAAGTTTTAAACATGTTTTTTCTGCAGTAGTGTGGTTGAAGAAATTCAACACTATGGTTCTTACTGCAACCACAATTTCATTTCCTTATACATATGTAATAGTTTATATTTTCAGGTGTATAGAAGAACCTCACTTAAACCTATGTCTCGGGTCTGCAAACCTGGTAATTCATAAACCAACCATCAGCAACTAGCTGGTGACTCCAAGAGCTTTGCTTTTTAATAATATACTACAGGGCACTTATCAGAAAACATCATGCAGAATCATGTTGCAATAAATGATCAAAGGATCAGTTTTGATCAGGTTTGGTTACGTAGTCATTCCTAAGATTTTTAAAACTTCAAGGGACCCTTTTAGTAGTTCTGGGTATTTCTAAGATTCTTAATCCAGCACTGAGAGAAAGAACTTACCAAACATGTAGAGATTTAGATACCCTGTCTTTTCATGCAGTGAGAGAAGGAGGAATATTAAGGGTTGTGGGCAAATAGATGCTTATAACTTACAGTGCAAGTTGAAAAATCCCTAGCTTCTCTTGATGGAGCACTAGTTGTTGGGGTTCTTTTAAGTATTTAAGTATGTAATGGTTTAAGAAATTGTTTCAGTGCAGAGGCATAGATGATTGTAAAAGAGATTTGGGAGAGGGGCAGGTTGTACCTGTACTGGTGAACCATTTGTGAGAATGTTAGTCATGTGCTCCTTTCCTGAGATTGCTTTGTGGTATGTGAAAAGGTGGGTAGAAAAGAATGAAATTTCTTTGAGATAAGAAATTAGAATGCAAAGGGTAGATCCTAAGCAATCTGAGAATTGTACATGTGCATAAAGTTGCACCCTCTCATAAGAGAAAGGTTATTTTCTCTTCTGAAAAAGCATAGAAATGCATCTTTTATGGGAAGATAATGTTGCTACCATTTAATAAGAGCCTACCCTTAAAGGCAGCATTGAAACTATTTTGTCTTTAGAAGACATAGACTGGTGCATCCTCCTTTTTAGTTGGGCAACAGCATGATAGGGAAAAAAACTGTCTTCTAAAGCCGTCTTTAGGGACTGGCTATGGTCTGTGGCATAGAAAAGGTAAAGTTGAATTACACTAAAATCCTTAGGGAAACAACTGGTAATAAGGTTTTCAGTGGACAGATTTTGCCATTACTAAATAGGCAGTGAGGTGAGAAGTACAGATTATGCTGCTTTGGATGGAGCTTTTAAGCCTACCAAAAAACGTTAAGTCCATCCTACTTTTGAAAATAGTATGCTAGAAAGTTATTTGTTTCTTTTTCTTCTTTTTTGTATTTTTTAGAGATGGTGTCTCGCTCTTGTCACCCAAACCAGAGTGCAGTGGTGCAATCATAGCTCACTGTAATCTTGAACTCCTGGGCTCAAGCGATTCACCTGCCTCAGCCTCCAGGTAGCTAGGACTATAGGCATGCACCACCATGTCTAGCTAATTTTTAATTTTTTTTTGTGGAGATAGTGTCTCTACAAAATTTGCCTAGGCTGGTCTTGAACTCATGGCCTCAAGTAATCCTCCCACCTTGACCTCCCAAAGTGCTAGGATTACAGGCATAAGCCAGTGAACGTGGCCTGGAAAATTCTTTGTTGCTTTGTTAGTTTTTTAGATTGTATGTGAGAAAATGGAGCTTTTTAAACTATTACCAAATTTTAAAGGTGAAGTGCAGTAATTTCTATAAAGAGAAACTTTATAGCATTTGTCAGTTCTCCATCCAGGGTTAGCAACAAACAAATGAGGTAGGGACTATCTCATTCATGTGGAAATGCTATGAATGTTTGGTGGGTTTCCCCTCCCTTTTCTTTTCTTTCACTTTAAATAGCTTTTTCCTATGTTGATACTGTGAATAGGGTGCTTCCTGGTCATCTAGGACCACTTTAGCACAATCATGTTTGCTGGTTCTCTCAATTGGCCTAGCCAGAGCCATGAAATTCATGAAAATTTAAGGCAGGCTAGCTTTTAAACAAATTAAAACTTCTGAAAACAATTTCAGCCTTTTAGTTAGAAGAGATATCATTATTCTAAAAAACTGTCCAAGATTCTTACCCAGGTACACTGTGACATTGTCCTAGTTCTTAGCTAACAACACTGATGTGTTGGTCATAGGAGTTACTGATGTTCTATCTACATTAATGAACGCCTATTGGTGTGTGCACAGAGGATACCTCTTAAGGATGTACTAAATGGACTTTGGCTGATGCTGGAAATTCATTACCAAATCTTAACTTGCACATGTTACCTTGTGAAGGGAACTGCATTAGCAATGAGAGCTAAATCATCATGAAGTACTTTAATGCCATGAGATTGCAAACACTGGGACTGTTTTCATTTATTGAGTGGCACTTAGTAGCAAAGGAGCTATCCAGTATTCTCAGCAAAGAAGAGAGACGGAAGTATATTAATCTATTTTCATTCTAAGATGTTCCTTTATTCTCTCTGAACTCTAATACCAGTATAAAATATAGCATTGGCATGAACAGTTAACGCTGTACTTAGGCAGAAAGGCTCTTTCTAATGACTTGTTCTCTCTTTACTCAGAACCGTATTTACCTCTGAACCAAGTTGAATTTTATTTTATTCAAGTTGCAAACTACCCCATGCCATTTTTATTATACTAAAGGGTTAAATCTAACCTCAGATACATAAAGGTAAATTAGTTCATAAAGGATAAAAATTGGGAAAGAAGAGAGCAGTTAAGGAAAATTTTATTTTTTGTCATTTTTTAAATGTTTCCAGTTCCCTCTACGTCAGTGAAACGGTTTTCCAAAGATGGTTTGAAGATAGAAAAAAACTTTTCCCCCCTAGCTTCATAGTTGACATCTGGCATTGGTTGGAATTGGTCTGGTGGCAGAGTGAAATAGGGAACTTCTTTTTTTTTCTTAAAGACAGGGTCTCACTATGTTGCCCAGCCTGGTCTCAAACTACTGGGCTCAAGTGGTCCTCTTTCCTCAGCCTCCCAAGGAGCTGGGACGGCGCGTGACCACACCTGGCTGTAAATGTCATTCTTAATAGCTGAATAATCTTTGGTCAAGAAGTAACTTTTCCAGAGTTTTAGCTGTTACTTGACATTAATTGTGTTTCTTTTAACTGGTGAAAACTATATATTGTTTGACTAGACGATCTAATTAATGTAAATGAAAGCAGTGGATAATGGAAAGGAAATTGAACAAAGACAAAAGTCTTGTTCGTCATAGTGGAAAGGCATTTAATCAGGAAGAAGTTGGAATCCTGGAAGTTTTTCTTTTTTCAGGTACAACAGGCATTTTTTTTCTCTTCCTAAAATGTTCTTCCCCTTATCTGTGTACTTATTAGTTCAAGGAGTAACAAATGAGTCTTAGTTGAACTTAGTCTTTGGAAATTGAGCTCTTTATTTAGGCTATATGTGAAAGAGTTTATTGAAATACTCTGGTTGCTAAGCAGATTTAGAAAAGGAACAAGCAATTGTCAGGCAAATCCCTAGGTTTGAGAAGATGTCCTCAGCAAAATATACCCCTAGGACTTACTGAATTAGATCAGGGTTCAGCAAACAATAGTTTGCAGGCCAAACGCTGAGGCTACTTGCTTGTGTAAAGAAAATTATAATGGAATAGGGCCGCACTTACTTAAGTATTGTTTATGGCTTCTTTCTACTATACTGGCAAAATTGAGTACTTGTGACAAAGATCACGTGGCTGCAAAGCTTGAAAATATTTACTGTCTGGTATCTGTTAGAAAAAATTTGCCAACTCCAAGAAAGAATTACCTCCTAAAGTTGTTACTCCTCACATTTTGCCTTTACAATAGTTTAGTTGAAGTTTTAAATTCATATTGGCACATACGCATGTTTCTTGAAAGAGTTTGCCAACATTTTCTACATCCTCTTCTCATAACTCTTTTTGTGCTCCTTCATGATTCCCATTGCTTTAAAATCATTTAGAATTGGCCTTACGGTTTGTCCTTGCCTTAATGGTGCAGATATTTTAAAGTTTAGTTATAAGTAAGTGTTGCCATTCCTCTGAGTTAACTTGAACTGGTTTGCATAATGGTGACAAGAATAAATTTTTTCCCAAGTGGATTAAAAACTAATTTCATTATGAAGAAGTATTTTGATTCATATCCAAAGTATTGTTTTTCTAGATTAGAACCCCTACCTTTTCCCTCTTAATTTTAACTTCTTTAAACTCACTCTGTTCCATGTAGGGCAGTAAAAAGCCAAGTTTTTCTCCCTTTTTTCCTGGATGTTTTGAAACATAATGAAACATCTGAGGATTTCAAATTCTTTTTAGACGTATCTTCCCATTTCTGTTATTGTGTATAATTCTTCCAAATACATATTGGAACATGTTTGCTTTGTGAATGTTCACTCTTAGTGTTCAAATAGCCTACTTATATTCAATGTGGGGAAAATGGGAAATGTTAGGGGTTTAATAAACAGAAATCGTTGCAGGAAGCCGGGTGTGACAGCAGGCACCTATAATCCCAGCTACTTGGGAGACTAAGTTGAGAGTCCCACTTGAGGCCAGGAGTTGAAGGACCAGCCTGGCAACATAGACCTCATCTCTAAGACAAAAAAACAAATCCTTGCAAGAGGAGAGAATAATTGCTTCCCATTTGGAAGTGATATAGGGACTTTTGAATTAGATCTGTCTTGACAAAGTCGTCTAGGCCGTGCTGATAACAGTATAGGGAGTTTGATTCTTTGTTGTGAGCTCTGTCAACATAGACAAAGTTCAGGTGAGTAACTAGCTTTCTATAATAAGGACTCTCTTCACTAGGTATTTTAAAGTTGCCTCTTTCTAATTGGATATTAGTAACTTTTATATGATATACCCCCTGAGTAATAGATATTCCTCATCTATAAAATTCGGAATATTTGCCTAGGTTAGATCTGCCCTGGCTTAGAGCAGTTATACCTATAGTAACAGTAGGTTTTTGAGATTTTGGAGTATTACTTTTCTGATTAACCTAGGATTCTGATTAAGCTGGAATGTAGGATTTATGAAAGAATTGGATTTTGTTAGCCTAATGAATCATCTGCATCCCACTCTATTTGAGGTCTTGATAATAGATGTCAATTTAAATATGAATCTATTGAAAGCAATGAAGTTTTCCAAGCATTATGACATCCTTGATAAGTCTCAGTCTTATCTTTTTTCTTATTTTCTAGTCTCTTTCCCTGTCTTTAGTCTTCTTCCTCTTACATGGTGCTTTTCCCAGGGCCAGTCTTTTTAGTTTCTAAGCAAGCAGGCTTTTTTGTTCAGGATAAGCCAGAGTTAGATATTATGAATACTTTGAAACATCTGAATATGTTACATTCCAAAGTATGTAATTACTGATAACGATAGTATTATCAAAACCTGAAAGATAGTGGTACAGATTATTCAGTTTAGTTGTGTAGGCAGACTATCTTTCTCCTCAATTGTGACACACAGCAGTGACTTGAGAAGGCAAATATTACTTGAAACCCACATTATTTTTATAGAGGGTACGTATATAAATAAATTTCCTACCTGATGTTTTTCCCGTTATCAATGTATCAGTAGCTCGCATCTTAACATAGAAGAAGCCCATTAGCTCAAATACTGGAAGCTTCAAACAACAAAGTAAGTTACAAAAGCAAAGCAGTTAATGAAAAAGACTTTGTCTATTGCCTGCTTCTTTCATGTCTACTCAGTAGGTCCTGTTGAGGATGCTAGAATACACCATCCAGTTAAGAAAGGGGTTGTTTTGTTTTGTTTGAGACAGAGTCTTGGTCTGTCATCCAGGCTGGAGTGCAGTGGCTCAATCTTGGCTCACTGCAGTCTCCACCTCCTTGGTTCAAGCAATTCTCGTGCCTCAGCCTCCTGAGTAGCGGGGATTACAGGTATGTGCCACCATGCCCAGCTAATATTTGTATTTTTAGTAGAGATGGGATTTCACCATGTTGGCCAGGCTGGTCTTGAACTCTTGGCCTCAATTGATCCTCCCGCCTCGGCCTCCCAAAGTACTGGACTTAACAGGCATGAACCACTGCACCCAGCCTCAGTTAAGAGAGATTTATGTTCAGCATCTCATATGGCCTACACCATGATTTAATATACTGCAAATCTTAGGATTTCGGTTAATCCATAATGCCAGGAGTTAAAGTATTTCATGGGAACATGTTTCCTCTTCTATGAAATCACCTGTCTGCAGTGATAGGTAATGTATAGGAGAATCTGTTTCATTAAGTAAATATTAAGTACTTGTTGATACCAGACAACATGCTTGGAATTTGTATAATAAAACTGGCTTTAGACGTAGTTTAGATATAATGTGTCTTCCTATACTTGAGAGTCCTAAGCCCACTTGGTTGGCGTCTGGGATGTATTGCTTTTGAAAAGCCTCCACTTTTTACTGTAGAGATAAAAGATCAAAAAGGGGACAGAATTAGCTGTATTAAGTGCTTTATTGTCATAACTGCAGTTAATACAATAATACTATGAGGTAATAACAGTAATGTTAAAAATAACTAACTTTTTTTTGAATGCTTACTATGTACCAGGCACAGTTCTATGTGCTTCACATTGATTAACTCATCTAATCCTTATGACAATCCCATGAGGGTGGATAACATATTATCCTCATTTTAGAGGGGAAGAAACAGACACAGATGACTCAGGCAGTCTAACACTAGAGTTGCCTCTAGTAGGTGTAATTATGTCACATTTTATAGATGAGGAAACTGATGAAACCCAGGTTACATAACTGGTAAATTACAGAGCCAGTATTTACCAATCTGATTCCAAAGCCCAGACTATCTGCATGATATCATATTGACTCCATTTGCTTATTAAGAGTTGAGGTTGACTGGAATATACAGTAGCCAGGAGCAGTACTGCTTTTAGTGAATGTATAATTGAAGAGAAAGTGATTAGAAGGTTCTTCAAAAGCTGATGCAGTTCATCTCTGAGCAGAGTTGAATAGTGAATATTTTCAGTGGATGTTGCCCACTGATTCAGAGGAGTCACCCGTGTGGTTAGGTCTAATAGTGAGTGAGGTACTATCAAGGCAAAAATTGAAGATAAAGTTCCAGTTACCTATTGCTGTATAACAAACTTAATTAAAATTAAGTAATTTTAATTACTTAAAATCAACTATTTCCTGTATCTCATGATTTTGTGAATCAGAAAATTCAGGAAGGGCTTGTCTGGGCAATTCTGCTCCCTGTGCAATGACTCAGGTCACCTAATGATATTCAGCAGGTGGTTAGACAAGTCTGGAAGGAGTGTCCAAGGTGATCTTACTTACATACCTGACACTTTGGTGGGGGGACTAAAAGGATGGGCTCAGCAGGGCTCCTCTTTCTCTCCATGAAGTCCAAGCACTCTCCATGTGTTCTCTTCATCAAGGTAGTCAGACTTATTACAAGGATAACTAAGGCCTCTGAAAGGCTGGGCAGAAGATGCTAGTCAACTTAACGGCCAGGCCTAGAACTATCATATAGTCACCACTGTACTCTTGGTCAAAGAACTTAATGGTAAGATGACAGCAAGAATGAGGGGGGAAAAAAGAACTCAATGGTCAGCCCAAATTTAAGGAGAGAAGAAATACCCTGCAACTTTATGGAAGGCATGTCCAGGACTTGGGGCTATTTTTAATGTGTTAATTTTTTTTATTTTATTTTTTTATTTATTTTATTTTATTTTTTGTCTTGACTGGTGTTTATTCGTCAGTTGTTTGTGCTGTAGAAACCATTTATTATGTCTACCATGGGTCACTAAAGGAGCTAGAAGGGGAATGAGACAAATACCTGGAGCATATTTCATTCCCTGCCCTCTCAAGTTTCATTTATCTTACAGCAAAATTTTCATTTTGTCCTGTGTTCCAAGTTGTGAACATTTGCCTGTTTTTGCTCTGAAGCCACTGTAACTACATGCGGAGCCAGAAATACTCTAGAGGGAGTAAAAAGCTAATTTTTTTTTTTTCTTTTAAGGACAGAGTTTCACTCTGTCACCCAGGCTGGAGTGCAGTGGTGCAATCACAGTTCACTGCAGCCTCAACCTCCTGGACTCAAGTAATCCTCCCACCTCAGCCTCCCAAGTAGCGGGGACTCCAGACGTGTGCCACTATACCTGGCTAATTTTTGTATACTTTTAGAGACAGGAGCTCACCATGTTGCCTGGGCTGGTCTTGAACTCCTGGACTCAAGAGATCCACCTTCCTCGACCTCCCAAAGTGCTGGGATTACAGGCATGAGCCAACGTGCCTGGCCCCAAAAGCTTACTATTAAATAATTTGATTTATTAGAGATGTCAGTTGTATTTTAAGTGTACAAATAGGTAAATACTCTTGCGGTATGGGAACATTACATGGCTACTGAATCTCTTTCAACAGGAGTTTCTATTTGGTGGCTACATGGATCATATTCTTGAGATAGTGAAAAGTTTTACCTACTTATCTTAATCCCATCTCTACCTCTGCCATACTTCCTCCAGTATGATTTTGTGCTAGAAGATGAATCAGTTCCTTTCATTCTTGTTACCTTTCACACAGGAAAATGCATTGCCCAATTTTATATGTTGTTAATCTTTTAAAATTGGCAGTTGTTACCAGCCTCTCTCGTTTAACAGATCATTGAAGTCTTTTGATATTTGGTTAGATGTGTCAGATTTAGGATGCCTGATTTAAACTCGTGCTGACTTACTAAACTGTTCTGCTCTGAGAAGAAATATGGACAGAGAATGAATTTCACTGTCCATATTGATGAACCCCAAATCAATACACTTCTTAAGAAAGGTTTGAGATTATCCAATCCATGTACAGTGAATTCTGGGAGCATTGGCTGTATGGGCTTCCTACTGATCATCTGCAGTTATCACAGTAAAGAGATCTCTGTTCCTAGGTCAGGCCTCAGCAATTGCAAATACAGGAAATAAAGGGGTACTCAATGCTGAAGACTTAATTTAGGGTACCTACAGAATCCTGGGAAGGGAAAAAGAAGACCTTGGCATTTGTAGTTGAATAACCAGAGATGGAATGTTTGAGGCTTTTAGGCGTAAATATTAATTAGATTTTATCACATAAAGATTAGGGCAAATTAATTTATTTTTTTCTAGTTCATTCTTAACATGTTAAGGGGCAAATTTTAATGAATAAAAATTTAAAGGCCTTAAAACTTTCTTTTGGATTCACATTTCCACTCTGGTATAATCCACTCTGGTGTAGTCTGCCTTTTATGACAGAGAAAGCCTTTGAAAATATTGTCCCAGAGAATGAAAAATCTTATGATCATCTATGGAAATGTCTCTCAATCTTTTTTTTTTTTTTTTTTTTTTTGAGACAGAGTGTCGCTCTGTCGCCCAGGCTGGAGTGCAGTGGCTGGATCTCAGCTCACTGTAAGCTCCGCTTCCCGGGTTCACGCCATTCTCCGGCCTCGGCCTCCCGAGTAGCTGGGACTACAGGCGCCCGCCACCTCGCCTGGCTAGTTTTTTGTATTTCTTAATAGAGACGGGGTTTCACCGTGTTAGCCAGGATGGTCTCGATCTCCTGACCTCGTGATCTGCCCGTCTCGGCCTCCCAAAGTGCTGGGATTACAGGCTTGAGCCACCGCGCCCGGCCTCTCATTCTTTATTATAGCCCTTTGGGCCCTCCTGTAGATTCTCTGTGAATCTAAGTTTGAAATCATTTGGTGTTTGCATGAAAAATAATTCTTACTATTCATTTAAATAATTCTTAAATGTGGTCTTAAATTGCAAGAGAGAACAAAGCTAGAAAAAAGGGAACCTTGTAGATTGACCAAATATTTATTCTTTATTTTCAACATCACAAATCTAAACCATTTCGAGCTAATACAACAACCTGAGTGAGTAGAAATTCCTTAAGGTTTAGATTTCTGCTTTTAGTCACATCTTGAAGCGGATGTTTATGACTTATTTGAAGATGATCCACTGAGTTTCCTATAAAGTAATAGAATCCTAGCTATAGTGGTTCTTTAAGAACCACTGAAAAAAACAGAATTGCAGTGCAGGGAACAAAGCTTAAAATGTGTTTCCTCTGGAAGCCAAGATGCTAAAAAAGGGGTCACTAAAAGTGTGACTGAAGTCCACCTCTAGAATGGCTATCAGATAGCAGAAGTATTTAGAATGCATATGGCATTTCTAATATTTTTACAAAAATAATTTTAAATCATGTAACTTGAATCTTTTTTTTAAAGTCTGTTTTCTTTTTGGAAAACTGGCACCAAAAAAATCACACTAATATAATTCAATTGTATATGCATGTGCATTGAACCCAGAGTGGGTATACTAAAGATAGTTCATGCAAATAACTTATGGGAAGTTTGGCTATTTTTTCATAAATATATGTTTATAAATATATTTAGTCATCCACTGTGACCTTGGTAGCACAGAAGCATTTTGTTAGCTGTATCATTAATTCTAAAAATCAAATTCTTGGCATAGTAGGCTATGAGAGCTTTTTGTTACTTTGTATTTTGGCTAAGAAAATTATTTCTTGCACTTTCTATTTATAAAGATGTTATAATACAATGCACCCACTTAGTGTAGCTTTTCTTTAGAGAAAAAAGATGTAGGTGTAAAAGTGAAAAACCTGGCAAAAGGAGGGACCTCAAAAAAATAAATTTCGCTTGCCATCTACCTGAGTAGGGTTGGGGATTAATATAAAACTTAGGTTAAAAGTAGCTGTTGGGATAGGTATACTGTTGCTGTGAATCGCAATATTGCTGTGAGTTGCCAGCTATGTGTCTGTAAGTTTATGTGTGTATGTGAGCAAAAGGTATTTCATGAAGGCATAAAAGTCAGTGTAGAATATCCTACCTCCCACTAGAGACAGCATATTCAAGATTGCTGTGTAGTCCCTTGGGCAGGAAGCTGGATTCCTCAGCCACTGTCTACCCCCTTCTTCTCTATACTCACTTCAGCTCCTCTACCTCTGAGCACTTGGCTGAAGAAAGAGTATAGCTTTCTGTAGCAAGCAAAGGAAAGCCAGACCCAAAATATAGAGGCTGCAGTATCTGAAATTCTTATCATGTTCAGATATTAATATTTGGTTTTGTTGCCCAAATCAAACAATGTCAGAACACTTGGGTTTAGTGCTTTTTTTCTCTCTCTCTCCCACAAACTTCTAGTTTAGTGCTTTTATCCACTGGCTTCTGTTTGGCAGGAGTAGCCAGTGGAGGTCAAGTCTGTTTTTAAAGACTAAAACACCTAATTCCTTTTAATGATATGTAACATTTGTTTGAATCCCCAACTTCTTTTTTTTTACTTTCTTTTTTTTTTTTTTTTGGTAGAGATGGAGTCTCCCTATGTCGCCCAGTCTTGTCTTAAACATCTGGGCTTGGCTGGGTGCAATGGCTCACACCTGTAATCCCAGCACTTTGGGAGGCCGAGGCAGACGGATCACCTGATGTCAGGAGTTTGAGACCAACCTGGCCACCATTGTGAAACCCTGTCTCTACTAAAAATACAAAAAATTAGCTGGGTATGGTGGCGGCACCTGTAATCCCAGCTACTAGGGAAACTGAGGCAGGAGAATCGCTTGAACTCAGAAGGTGGAGGTTGTAAGTGAGCCAAGATCGCACCATTACACTCCAGCCTGAGCAACAAGAGCAAGACTCCATCTCAAAAAAAAAGAAAGTCTGGGCTCAAGGAATCCTACCACCTCAGCCTCCCAAAGTGCTGGGATTACAGGCGCCAGTCACCACACCTGGCCCATGATGGATTTTCAGATGACCTCTTTTGCTTTTAGTCTCTCCAAAGAGAGAGATTCTTGTTTTTAATGTCAATATTGTTATAATAGTCAAGATGGCCTCACCTGAATGTTGTAGGTGTCAGAAATTGTTTCAGTAGTAATATGCCACTAGGCAGACCACCTAATCTTTAAATCCAGTTGTAGCACTCAATTTACTTTCTGTTTGCGGCCCTAGTGCACTGAGCCAAGTCAACTTGCCCACCTTTCTAATATTTCTTACAGCTAAGGAGGAACTGTTGGTCCTTTGATATCCTAGAATGCTTTCTACCTTGTGGAAATGCTTTTCACCTTAATACACAGATTATATTGTCTAAATGTCTAAACAGGGATTCTCTGGTTAGAATTGAAATGAGAGAGTGATCCATTTTCAGATTTTTAGAGGTTGGCTCCCCTATTTTAGGTACTAGCTGATAAGTATTTAGTTTCCTGGTGACTTTGGATAGGGCAAGTGGAGATATAGAGAATGTGAAATTCCAGATAATAAGACCAGCATTACTCACAAATGACAACTGATGCAGTGATTTCTGCCCAAATGCAGTAAGAATCTTGTAGGGAGATAAAGTGGTAAAATTACATGAATCTTTTTACCATGACTATTTTTTTTTTTTTCCTAACTGTAGCATAGTTCTCTGCCTATAAAGCCATGCGAATATCCTAGACCCAGGAATTAATTCCTGGTTAGGAAAATTTTTTCTTCTGGCTTATCTTTTGTTTGTGCCCAGAGTTTTGTTCTAGGCCTGTCCCCTGATCTTTTGCTATAACACATACTTAAGGTGCAGTCTTCTTTCCTAAATCAATACTTTACTATTGGTGTTGCTGCCAGTTATTTATTTAGAAAGAAAGTGAAAAAATGCCTAGGTAGTTTGATTGCAGCATGCTAAACCCATAAATCTGGACAGAAGCCATGGAGTCTTACCTTTTCTCTGTCTGACTTGGATGAACAACGGCCTTATGCTTTCTATTACAGGACTAGTTGACCCAGTTCTTCAAATTGGTTGCACATTAGAATTGTATAGGACCCCCTCTAGACATTTACATTTTATTGGTCTGTTGTGCAACCTGGGCTTTAGATGATTCTAATATGCAGCCAAGGTTGAGAATCGCTCCCTATGAAATCCCTAATGGTCTTTAGCAGGATAACATCAATGCAGTTCTCTTTGACCTGAAAATATCTTTATTGATATTCCATGCAAGGCTCTCAATTCAAAGTGTACAGTGGGCCAAGGCTTAGGTAGTAAAATGGATCATCCATTTGTCCTCAGAGTAATTCTGGAGGGAAATACTGTCATCCGTCCAGTTTCCTCTCTATACCAAATACAAAGTACACATAAGTAAGCAAAACAAATTTTCAAAGATCCTTCTCTAGAATTCTTGTTCCTTTGCATATGTAATTTCAGTGGAGATTTCTCAACTAGCTGAAATGGAGAACTTGAATTTATTAAAAGATCCCAAACTGCTTACAGCAATGTCTATTTGTAAAATAAACAGGTAGCGTTAACGGAGAAAAGGAAGGATCCTGCTTGGGGTGATGGTAATATGTTTGATTATTTGTCTCTTAGCCTGTCTTCTAAGTGGGATTTCCGTGTCAGTTCACTTCACTTTTCTTGGCTTGTTTTTTTGTGAATGAAATGAACTAGCTAAGGCTTAAGTATTTCTGAATAATATATGAAATATGAAATGAGTCATTTTAGGATCTTTGTTCTGGAATGTCAAAGACCTAACCAAGTACTTCCCAAATGAGGTTCCAGATTCATTCTTCTCATCCAGGGTAGTAAAGGTGTTTCAATGGGTTTGTTACTTGCCCATGGCAACCTCACACATGGTAATAGAGAGGGGAGAATTGTTTTATTACCCTAAAAAAGTGAGAACCACTGTTCAGACTAACTAGCTACCAAGAGACTTCTAACTCATGAAGAAAATTTGTATTTAAGAGCAAGTTCAAATGTAGTAGTCTCTCTTCTGAGAGTATTCTGGATACCACGGAAAGTTTCACTTATATATTGCCTACAAGTAATTGGTAATTTGAACTTCAGTAGGTAATATGTGCAAAGAGAAAAAGTAGGTCAAGGAGAAAGTTGGTTAGTGCAGAGGGCTGAATTAGCATCAGTCTGAAATTTCATTAAAGTAGCACTAAGGCCTGGGTGTTTGCTTAGCATGTAAATGCTGCAGTGTCAGAGAAAATGCCTCTTATGCCTTAGAAAATTTGCTGAAGGCTCCCTGTTACTGGTGGAATAGAAAAGCAGTAGCCTTTGAGACTCCAAAGAGAGTAGCCCCCTTAGGGTTTTCATACTGAAGAACCTTGTGGAGTACTGTGAAACATTGTTGAACTTTATGCAAATTATACTGCACTGGATTTTAAGATTTTATGGGGGAGAGAGTAGAGAAGAATGGGGAAGTAATGATAAAAGATAAATACGTAAACTTGTACTATATTTTAAGCAAGGAATGAAACAAATTCCCTCGCAGGAATTCCCTCTCAGCACTGTGAAGTTTGGTCAAGTTTGGCCTAATGGGTTGGCTTGCTGATTCCTCTTAAACCTCTAGGAAATCCTTTCTAAAACGGCAAAACAAACGTTAGTTTGAGTACTGTTTCACCACCCTGCTCCATCCCCCTACTCTCAACAAAAGAAAAGCATTCCCAAACTATAGGCAAAAGAAATGTGTTCTATCTCAGTCCATTAATTTTTCATCTGCTATGATCTGTGTTCACAGTTTTAGCACATTGCATTATTTTGTGATCTGATAGCAGAACATCAGGAACTAATGGCTTCCTTCCCTTTAAGAAACCTTAAAGTTAGAACTTTTTTTTTTTTTTGAGACAGGGTCTTGATCTGTCACCCAGGGTGGAGTGCAGTGGCACACTTATAACTCACTGCAGCCTCCACCTACCAGACTCTATCCTCCTGCCTCAGCCTCCCAAGTAGCTGGAATACAGGCACGTGCCACCACACCCAGCTAAATTTTCTATTTTCTTTTAGAGACAGAGTCTCACTATGTTGCCCAGGCTGGTCTCAAACTCCTGGGCTCAAGTGATCCTCCCACCTAGGACTCCCAGAGTTACAGGTGTGAGCCACTGTGCTTGGCCTAGAACTCTATTTTTGGCATTTCTTTCTAAATGAGTACATTGGAAGAACATTAGGTTTCCAGGCTCCTCATAATTTCTGAAGGGGACCCGCTCTGCTCTGCCTCTGAAAGGAGAAGAAAAGGCTGAGGGTTCAAAGATAGAAAAGTCAATGTAGCAGAAATTTGATTTCCTTCAGATGGACATAGTCTGAAAGAAATCTATCCAACTGTTCTCTATGGTGCTTACATGATGGGTGACAGCTGTCCCCATCTACCTGTCCCTGGCACTGTGCCTTCCCACTGGTCACTGTGAAAAGCAAATCACACTGGACTCAGAGGCCAGAATCCAGGACAAAATCCCCCTTTTCATCTTGAGCCCATCACGTCTTTGTATAGCTGTTAATGTAGCATTTACTTCTTTATGGGAAACTCTTGGGTTTTTAACCCAAGAAGAAATTGTAAAGCATTTAAACTAGTCAGAAAATAAGATTCTGATGGTAGCGATCAAATAAAGAGATGATAGGAAAATTTCACTTCCTCTCAGTTGATATTGATTGATAGCAAGGATCAACTACGCCCACCTCTTCCTAAGTTTTTAAAGGCTACCATAATATTTGCAAGCAACAAATTTATCAAACATTTTTTACAACTTGCTAATCAAGGAGAATTCATATTAAAACAGACAATCAGTTTCTAAAATGTTATCCCTGAAAGGGAATGGAATAGAGTATTTTTAGCTATAAGAACCTACCAGTCTGTTTTTTCCCTTTGAAAAAACTAATGTTTGAAATTTGTGTCTTTCATCTGAAGCAGTTACTCCATTAATAGTAAAGATGCCTCGGAA
Organism: Mandrillus leucophaeus; assembly: GCF_000951045.1. NCBI lineage: Eukaryota > Metazoa > Chordata > Mammalia > Primates > Cercopithecidae > Mandrillus > Mandrillus leucophaeus. Next base: position 225,463 of record NW_012102321.1, read on the forward strand.
AAGTCAGTGAACCAGGATAGTGCTCTTGCACCACTGAGGGTGCTAGACTGGCTTTGTGCATCTTATTTCCTAAGAATATCAGTTTTTATTATGACCTTAATTATAAATACCTATATATAGGAGTAGGATTTTCTCTCACCCAACCCTACTTTAATCATTATCACTTAAGTGTAAACCACCACCTCCCCCTCTTTTCCTTTACTGAAAAAAAATGCACTTTAATTCCTAAGGAGAGTGGCTGTTCCTGGCCCTGAAGCCAGATTACTTCAGGAGGAGAGTTAAGGAGGGAGAACTCTTGCCAGACCCTGTGAAATTAACCAAATTTCTTAATGTAAACACACAAGTAATAGCATCCACTTTTAAGTGGCCCCCACTCCATGCCAAAGGGGAAAAGAACCACCAAATCAAAAAAGATTTCTAAGTACCTGTCCTGATTTTGGAAGTTTCACTGAGGAAAAACTATCTAAGATCATTTTCACAGCTAGCAATTTGTCAGAAACTTTGGTGGTGTTTTGTGGGAGGCTGAGATTTTTTAAATTAAAAATCAAGTGAAAACACAAAGATCTAAAATATGGTCCCAATTTGTGTCATTTCTAAGTATCAGATTTGTTCTCCCTTCATTTGACAGATGTTCTCAGTCTCTCCTCCTGTAAGATTCTGTCCTTCCCCTGATGACGAGCCAATAGTTCTTGGTGGGGTTGCATGTCTCCTAGAGCCCCAGGACCCCTGTCGTGTCGGGGAAGGGGGGAGGGCAGGAGGGTGGGCAGAGACTCGGGTTGGGGGAGGGAGATTCAAAGAAAGAGTGAAAATATGGGTTTATATAAACATATTTAAAACAGTTTAGCAAAAGCTTTCTCGTTGAACAGCTTTAAGAACAATGTGAATGAAATCTTAGCAACTTGGTTAGTAATCTGAAAAGTCTATTAATGTATACTTGAAATTCTGTTTGTATAAAAATGCATTTTCCTCTTTATTTTAACACTGTGTAAAAGAACATTATGCATGTGAGTGGTTTGAGAATTAAATGGTTTAATACTCAGGTTTGAATCTGTCTTTTCCATATATAGAAACAATTTGTTTAAATTTGTTTTTATTGATATTTTTTAGTGTCGTGGAAATCCTGAGAATTCACTCTCCCATTCCTTTCTGGCTGTCTACCATCTTTCATCGCTCATTTTCTTGATCCAGATGTGGTTACTGGGCAAAGAACAACTTGAAGGCATCATTTTACCAAATGCCCCAATAGCATGTTTCCCCTTTCCTTGTCTTCATTTAAGATGCAGAGTCCATTTATAATGTAAGATGGGAGTAGTTGTATTTATTTTTACTTCTATTCACAAACCAAAATAGGAAGAGGTACAAAGAATAAGAACAGTTTAGCTCACACAAGGGTTGGCTACTCTGCCCATGAAGATAATAGTGTTCAGAGGAACTTCTCTTATAAAAACCAGGAAAGGCCTGTTGGCCTTGAAGGTCACCCTGTTGGGGTTTAGCGAACGGCCAGCAATCCCAATGGCGGTACTTGCAGCTGCTTCACTGCCTTCTTCATTTACCTGCAGGTCACATGGGAAATAAAACTACATTATTTACTCTGCCATTCATTATTGGCAGGTAAATCATCCACAGACACAGCATTTTCTCAAATACTTTTGTTTTCCAGTAAAAAGTCCATTTGGGTCAGGTTGGATTCCCTCCAGAATCCTACTTCTACTCATTCTTTCATGCAGATAATGTAAGGTACTTGTGTTTGTCCAAGCCTTGTGCTAGGTAGTAAGTGTAAGAGTTCCATTAAGGTAATCCAGAAATCTGAATGTACACAGGTTATCACATTTCTGGCTGGTACCATTGTAAATGGTTTTACAGCAGATTTTTTTGTACCAGCTGCTGAAAGATTTTTGGCTCAAGATCTGAACTCCATAGTTGAAACTGTTTCACTCTTGGAGCATCAAGATCCAAGATACAGCTACTCCAAAGAGCCACTCAGGACCTAGGGCCTGTGAAAAGAGGTGGGTTGTCTGGCTGGACGAGATGCCATTTTTTTGGAGTAACAGACTGAAACAGTGGTATTTGAATATGGTTGATAAGCAGGTCTAGAGGGAAACACCTTCAGAAAATTTTGCCTCAGGACCCAGAATAACACTAGAACTCTGTTTCTGCTCTTATGAAAGCGCATGATTAACCAGCTGCCTGGGTTTTCTGGAGCTAGTTAATGATGTCTTCTCCTTCCCTCTCACTCTTCCTTCCGCTTCCTTTGTTCCTCCCTCCCTTACCCTCTCTCTCCCAATAGTGTCTATTTCATGCTCATTCCAGGACTAAGTTTATTAGCAGACTCTAGAGTGTTTGCATGACCAGGATCCTTTTATTCAAATCAGGTCTGGTTTTTAATGGCTTCTCAGATCTACAATTAGTTGGGTTTATTAAGGGTTCCCAAGGTTTTCAAAGAAAACGGCTTTGTTGTGAGAACCACAGAAAAATCTACATCATTGTGTACTGGGCTCAGGTGGATAAAATGAATCCAGACCTCTGCTTCTTCCTAATAGTAACTCAAGCCCCTCGAGGTCTGAGTTGACACTTCTAATTGGAGTCCTTACAAGGGGATATTCAATGAGAGTTAAAACCCTGAGGACTCAATTTCCCTTGCAGTCTTCCTTTCTTTCTTCCAAAAATCCATATGAAAGAGGGTGTGAGCAGTGTCATCTTAACTTCCAAAACCATTAATGCAGCACTGGTAAAATCCCTTGTTCTGATCTCAATACCTCTACTCTTGCTATTGTCTTAAAGGTCGTTGACATTCATTGTCTTATAGATTATATGCCCACAATGAGGATTTTTGCACATAGCCTTTCTGTCCACCCCAACTCCTGCTATCATTTGAGACAATTAAATTATCGCACAGTAGGCTGGGCACGGTGGCCCATGCCTGTAATCTCAGCACTTTGGGAGGCCGAGTCAGGTGGATCACTTGAGGTCAGGAGTTTGAGACCATTGAACCCAGGAGGCGGAGGTTGCAGTGAACTGAGATCATGCCACTGCACTCCAGCCTGGGCGACAGAGCAAAACTCGATCTCAATGAAAAAAAAGAAAAAAAAAATCTCAGTAGGAGACCCATTCAACACCGTAGCCTCCCATTTCTTTCATCTCGTCACACCTAATGAGCATTACCACGTAAGCAAACCTGTCCATGGCTACACCCTGGACTTGCCATCTCAGAACTGCTCTACCTTTGAAATTACATTAATAGCATCCTTTTCTCAGACTATAACCTTGTGTTCTTTCAAGTTATCACATTTCCTCATTCCCGTTAAAATTCCACTTTCCTCTGAACCAGGCATTTCCTACTGAGCTTGATCCCTGGCTCTATATTTACTAGCACCATCCTCCGAAACCTTTCTCTTTGACTACAACCTTCATTCTTTTCTATTTCTTCAATTCTAGAAACTTCTCTACCATCGTCCCATCTCCTTTCCCTCACAGCCTGGCTCCCGCAAAGAATAGTCTATACCAGTGGTTCCCAAATCTCATTGTGCGTAAGAATCCCCTGAGGAGTTTAGTACATACACGGATTCTCAGGGCCCATCCCAGAATCTCCAAAGATAAAGCTCCCCAGATGACTGCTGCTGTTGGTCTATAGTTTAGTGTTTGCTTGAGAACAACTAGAACCAGAAGTTCCACAGGCTGTACACAGCTGTTACTCTAACACAGGGTTCCATGCACACCTCAGCTGGGGGAACACTAGGTTAAGTGATATTCAACCGTTTTCTTTACTGTGGGACGTCTCAGACCTCAGCCTGCCAGTGTGTACTGTTCATCTCTCACGAGAGGATATACATTTATTTAACCACCTTTTCATTGCCTCCAGTGTAGTCTAGTGCTCTAGTTGTCTGGAGCACACTTTAAGACACTGATGCACACTCACCAGCTTCCCTTTCTTACCTTCCATTTGCTCTTCATCCATTACAATTAGGCATGTGATCACACTATTCTGTCGTCAGGGAAAGGTAAACTATGGGCAGTCTCCAAACTTTTTATTTTTTTTAAGACTTTTTGGTAGAGACAAGGTCTCACTATGTTACCCAGACTGGTTGCGAATTCCTGGGCTCAAGTGATCCTTCCATCTCACCCTCCCAAGGTACTGGGGTTACAGGTGTGAACCACCATGCCCAGCCCTGGAGTCTTCTTACTAGATCCTATCCATTTTCTTAAAACTTCTCCCTGGGTTGGCTGGGTGCAGTGGTTCATGCTTGTAATCCCAGCACTTTGGGGGTGCCAAGGAGGTGGATCACCTGAGGGTGGGAGTTCAAGACCTGCCTGACCAACATGGAGAAACCCTGTCTATACTAAAAATACAAAAATTAGCCAGGCATGGTGGTGCATGCCTGTCATCCCAGCTACTCAGGAGGCTGAGGCAGGAGAATCGCTTGAACCAGGAGGCAGAAGTTGCAGTGAGCTCTCGCGCCATTGCACTCTAGCCTGGGCAAAGAGCGAACGAAGCTCCGTCTCAAAAAAAACAAAAACAAAAACAAAAAAAAAACCTTCTCCCTGGGTTTCTGCGACCCCCATCCTGTAAATTCCTTCTTGATGGGCTTTGCTGGCTTCTTTTCCTATATCACCCTCCTAAATATTTGTGTTCCCGCTTGACCTGCTGCAGAAGAGGTAGTGGGAGGGAAGGCAGAACAATCACACCATGAGGGTTTCGGGGAGGGCTGTATTATAGCAGGCCTTAACGCTGGAAACAGGCCTTTTCCACATGTGTGTTCTGTTGTTCATGCATCTCCTGTCTGTACCCTAAGAGCTCGTGGAGCAAGAACTCCAGAGTTAGAAATCACATGAAATACTGAATAATAAAGTGGCAGAAAAGTAGCATAGGAAGAGAGAGTCGGGAGGTGTACTCACCTCAAGAAATGCCTTATGGAATGCATCTGAGACATAGAGGTCATCCCGGCCTTCTGCAACAATACCTGGAAGGAAGACCGGAGAAGGCTTTGTGAGATGGGAGAAAGTTGGCTTCAACTCACAGATGGGAATTCAGTTTGAATTAAGAGATCCTTTGGGGCTTTTTGAAACATAAGAAGAAATCCTAAATCTTCACCTAATCATATTCTCACAATGAATATGTGTTAAAAATAATAAAGTACTTTGGGGGCCAGGTGCAGTGGCTCACACCTGTAATCCCAGCACTTTGGGAGGCCCAGGCGTACAGATCACCTGCAGTCAGGAGTTTGAGACACTCTGACTAATATGATGAAACCCTGTCTCTACCATGAAAATACAAAAATTAGCCAGGTGTGGTGGCACACGCCTGTAATCCCAGCTACTTGGGACACTGAGGCAGGAGAATCGCTTGAATTTGGGAGGCGGAGGTTGCAATGTGCCAAGATCACGCCACTGCACTCCAGCCTGGACAACAAGAGCAAAACTCCATCTCAAAAAACAATAATAATAATAATAATAATAATAAACTACTTTGGGCTTGTTCAGCGTGGCTCCTGATAATTCATTCTCAGGCTTCAGCTCTTTGTGGGAGAGAGAAAGGGCAAGACTCTGTTCTTACAGAAAAAAACTCACTCCATCCAGAAGGAACATCTTTCTTTCCAGTCTGGCAACATTTTTAGTTTTCTAAACTAGCTTAGAGAGAGCCCAGTAGCACAGTGGCTCACAGCTGTAATCCTAGCACTTTGGGAGGCCAAGGCGGGTAGATCACCTGAGGTTAGGAGTTCAAGACCAGCCTGGCCAACATGGTGAAACCCTGTCTCTACTGAAAATACAAAAATTAGCCTGGCATGGTGGCAGGCGCCTGTAATCCCAGCTCCTTGGGAGGCTGAGGCAGGAGAATCACTTGAACCCAGGAGGCGGAGGTTGCAGTGAGCTGAGATTATACCACTGCACTCCAGCCTGGGGGACAAGAGTGAGGCTTCATCTCAAAAAAAAAAAAAAAGATAAATCTAATTACTTAACATCAGAAGCTTATTATATTATATTATTTATTTATTTAGCGATAGGGCCTCACTCTGTTGCTCAGGCTGGAAAGCAGTGGTGTGATCACAGTACACTACAGCGTTGACCTCCCAGGCTCAGGCAATCCTCCCAGCTCCACCTCCCAAGAAGCTAGGACTGCAGGTGTGCACCACCGTGCCTGGATAATTTTTTTTACTTTTTGTAGAGCCCATCCTCACTATGTTGGCCAGGCTGGTCTCAAACTCGTGGGCTTAGATGATCCTCCCACCTCGGCCTCCCAAAGTGCTGGGATTACAGGTGTGAGCCACCATGGCCAGCCAACTTCTTTAAAAGATACTTTAATGCGCCGGGCGCCATGGCTAATGCCTGTAATCGCAGCACTTTGGGAAGCCGAGGCAGGTGGATCACAAGGTCAAGAGTTCAAGACCATCCTGGCCAACATGGTAAAACCCCGTCTCTACTAAGAACACAGAAATTAGCCAGGCGTGGTGGCACACGCCTGTAATCCCAGCTACTCAGAAGGCTGAGGCATGAGAATTGCTTGAACCCGGGAGGCAGAGGTTGTAGTGAGCCGAGATCACACTGCTGCACTCCAGCCTGGGCAACAGAGTGAGACTCTGTCTCAAATAATAATAATAATAATAATAATAATAATAATAATAATAATAATAATAAACGTCAGTGAGGCCTGTGTAATGGGAACCAAATTTCCCTAGCTCTTAATATCTGTGTCTTTGCTCTGAATTCCAATGCCCTTTTAAATTCCTCTCCACCTGGTCCTGTCTCCTGTACCTGATACAGACTCACAGGGCACCAGTGATGGCTGGGCCCATGGAGATCCAAGAACAAACTTCCCTTTTACAGAAGAGGAAACGGAGGCCTCAAAAGGAAAAGAGATGTCCACAAGTGAGCAGTAGAAACTAGGATCAGAATCCAGGAGTCCTGACTTGTTGCTCCTTTCTATTCTTTCTCCAACTCTTCCACTTTCGGTCAGACTACCTTGTGGGTAGAGCAGGGAGGAAACTCCTTCCTAGACAAACCTGGGAGTTTGGACTTTTCAGGGCTGAACAGATCGACCAGGCCCATGTCTTGCAGCTGCTCCTTCAAACTGAAGCCGTCCTCAATGCGGAAGCGGGGCATGTGGACCACCAGCATCATCTCCTCCAACTCATCCAGCCACTCCTGCAGCACCTCTGGGGTGAGTTCCTGCTCCACCTTGGTCAGGCTCTTCTCAGGCTTGGGCAGGACGAGCACCATGGTGATGTCATCACCCTTGAAGGGCAACTCAAGCACCTGGGTGCCTTCAGCCACGCGCCGATAACGGAACTTGCCTTCCTGGTACATCATAGACGCTGAACACGACTCTCCATCAGCCTTGTAGAACGGTTCCATCCTTGTGTTCTCAGGGCTAAACTTTGACTTCCACAGGCCCTGGAAGAGGATCACAAAGTGAGAACAAAAACCTTCATAGGAGGATATTTATTGACACAAGACATATTCATATTATAGTGTTACATTAATATATATTGTAAGTGTTACATTAATATATAAGGAATATGCACAAAAAGGTTAATAATGACTGTGTCAGAATGATGGAATTATGAGTAGGTTTTTCTCTGTGTACTTTTCTGTATTTCCCCAGATTTTCAGCAGTGAGTATTTGCTTTTATAATCAGAAAAATAAAACCAAAACCAAGAAAAATCTACAGTCCTCTCTGCAAGTCTCTTCTTGAGTTTAAATCTAATTGCCTTGTGCTGTCTGCCTTCCGCCAACCTCTTTTCTTTTCTTTTTTTTTTTTTTTTTTTTTTTGAGACGGAGTTTTGCTCTAGTCACCCAGGCTGGAGTGCAATGGCACAATCTCGGCTCACTGCAACCTCCGCCTCAGGGTTCAAGCAATTCTCCTGCCTCAGCCTCCCAAGCTGCTGGGATTACAGGCACCTGCCACCACACCTGGCTAACTTTTTGTATCTTTAGTAGAAATAGGATTTCGCCATGTTGGTCAGACTGGTCTCGAACTCCTGACCTCAGGTGATCCACCCTCCTTGGCACCCCCAAAGTGCTGGGATTACAGGCCTGAACCACTGCGCCTGGCCCCACCAACCTCTTTTCTAAGGGCCAACCTCCAAAGTCCTGGGCTCTGCCAGACACAGACACAGATAACAGAGGATGAGCCCTGACTGACTTCCTCTTCAAACTGGGAGGGACCCTGAGATAGAAGACACACTTTTGAACATTACCATTCTTTATCACTTTCTAGCTCTGTAATTTGGGGACAAGCCATTTAACTCTTCTTTTTTGGGTCAGGGGACAGGGTCTCAATCTGTGCCCCATGTTGGAGTGATGCAATGGCAAGCTCATGGCTCACTGCAGCCTCAGCCTCCCAGGCTCAAGCTATGCTTCCACCTCAGCCTCCCAGGTGGCTAGGACTACAGGTGTGTGTCACCATGCCCAGCTAACATTTTTAGTTTTTGTAAAGACGGGATCTCCCTGTGCTGCCCACGCTGATCTTGAGCTTCTGTGCTTGAGTGATCCTCCTGCCTCAGTTTCCCAAAGTGCTGGGATCACAAGTGTGAGTCATCGTGCCTGGCCCATTTAACTCTTCTGAGTAGTGGTTTCTTATCTGTAAAACTAAGAGCTGGTGATAGCTAATATTTATAGAATATGCTTACTGCATGCCAGGCACTTTTCTAAGCATTTTGCACATATTAACTTATACCTTATTTACATGCAGTAGCTACCTCAGTATCCCTATGTGGTAGATGTATCATTATTACCACATTATAGATGCAGAAATTGGAGCATAGAAAGATCTCGGGTAACTCACCCAAGTTCACATGGTCAGAAATGGAAGAGTCAGTATTTAAAATTAAGTAATCTGTCCGAGTGGCCCAGGTTTCATTTGTGATGTGAGAATCAAGAGGGCTAATAAATGTCAAATTGTTCTGCAAACTGTAAAGGGCAAATTCATGTGGTGGAAATACAGTCTGCTCTGTCCTTGGAGAGGGGGAAACCGTAAGAGACAGAGCGACTGACAGCAGCAGCGACTGGCTAGTCCCCTGGGCCCTGTGGGAGGGAAGAATGTACCGGGAGGCACATCCCAGGATGGGCAAAATATGCCACAATTCTACCCGCCTTAAACTGGTGGTCTCCTGAGTGTCAGCGGTCTGCTTATTCCCACTGCCCTCTTCCTTTTCCTTCCCAAATGTAATCAAGTTGACACAGTCTTCAGAACACTACTCTGAGGAAAACAAGGCCTTCTGCATCGGTAAATAATAGCACCTCCCCTAAGTCTGAGGTGAGCCTGTCACCTAGAAGCTCAGAAGATTTAAGCTAAAACTGGATTTTACAAGAAAGAAAACATTTTTTAAAAAGATAAAATAGGCCAGGCATAGTGGTTCACACCTGTAATCCCAGCACTTTGGGAGGCCGAGGCAAGCTGATCATCTGAGGTCAGAAGTTCGAGACCAGCCTGGCCAACATGGTGAAACCCCATCTCTACTAAAAATACAAAAATTAGCTGGGCATGGTGGTGTGCGCCTATAATCCCAGCTACTTGGGTGGCTGAGGCAGGAGAATTGCTTGAACCTGGGAGGCGGAGGTTGCAGTGAGCCGATTGCACCATTGCACTCCAGCCTGAGCGACAAGAGCGAGACTCTGTCTCAAAACAAAAAACAAAAGATAAAATATATAAAAATAAATTTTAAAAACTAAAATTTAGGCAAAGGGAACTTTGACTCATTGTAGAAGCTGCTCCAGGTGATGGGAAAAAAATTGCAGGGCTGAAGATTGTGAACACATTGACTCTGTCATTTCATTCCAGTTTTCAAAATGGAGTTAACTGGACAGCAGAATCACATATATATGAGAGTTTGTCACTGTGCACACCTTGCAGTGGGACATGATGGGTTTGTTTGCATGCCCACTCTGCCATCAGCCTGGGGACACTACCACACCTCCCTGGACGGTAGCCCAGCAGCCATGGTTCAAACGGTTCTGGGCTCTCAGCAAATGTTTATGTCTGCCCAGACTATGCATGGACCATTTCTCAGAAAGGATCTACCTACACATGCCCAGTAGTGTTAAAGAGGGTGAGCTGGCCGCATGTGGTGGTTCATGCCTGTAATCCCAGCACTTTGGGAGGCTACGGCAGAAGGATTGCTTGAGCCCACGAGTTCAAAACCAGCCTGGGCTGTGGCAAAAATAAAAAATAAAAAACTTCACCTCCTATGATGGCATGCACCTGTCGGTAGGCCAAGGTGGGAGGATCGTTGGGATGGCTGGGATCACTGGAAGGTCAAGGCTGCAGTGCGCTGTGATTGTGCCCGTGCACTCCAGCCTGGGTGACAGAGTGGGATTCCGTATTTAAACAATAAATAAAATAAAATAAAATAAAATAAAATAAAATAAAATAAAATAAAATAAAATAAATGGAGGCGAGGAGGAAATAAGGCAGGGACAAGGAGGCAGAAGCAGGCGCTTTGGAGAAGTTGGTTCAGCTCTCTGCCTTCTACTGTCGGAATCTGTTCATGTAGTCCTTAGGCTTTTTTTACCCATTTAGACTGACCTGCCCTGCTGACCTGTGTAGCTTCAGGCAGTCCATTTGCCCTCTCAGGGCTTCGGTCTCACCGTTTTAAAAAAAAAAAAAAAAAAAAAAAGGCGGGAGCAGGGGCAGGCGCGGTGGCTCAAGCCTGTAATCCCAGCACTTTGGGAGGCCGAGGCGGGCGGATCACAAGGTCAGAAGATCGAGACCATCCTGGCTGACACGGTGAAACACCCTCTCTACTAAAAATACAAAAAACTAGCCGAGCGAGGTGGCGGGCGCCTGTAGTCTTAGCTACTCCGGAGGCTGAGGCAGAAGAATGGCGGGAACCCAGGAGGCGGAGCTTGCAGTGAGCTGAGATGCGTGTTTCAAAAAAAAAAAAAGGGGGGGGGGGGTAAGCTGAAGAACAAGAGGAGGTCCCCGGGGTCTCTCCCCAGGGTCATTCTGAGTACCTTGAAGTAAATGGTGTTAACCAGCACCAGAACAGTGAGCTCGTTGATGGCTTCCGGGGGAATGACATCGGTGATTCGGCCTTCGGTCTTATTGGACACCCATTTGTTGATGGCTGCTCTGGATTGCTCTGCATTTTCCTGAGGAGAACAGGAAATAAACCTACTCACCTGTGCTATTCGATTGGCTTCCCCATTTTCCCAGGCCGCGTTTTATTTTTCTCACCATCCCTCTGCCCTTTCCCACCATTTGATTAAGAAGCCATCGCTCTAATCCAAATTGGGGAAACCTCACATATCTAATGTAGTTCCATGAATCTTTCCTGTAGTTAATAAATATTATCAGAAGAAAAAGAACAAAAAGAAATCGGAAGAAATCAAGGAAAAGAAGGAAGATGAAAACAGTCTGGGAAAAATAAGATAAAATATTATTTTCTCTGACTTTGGAAAACCTGAACTCACAAAAGTAGGGTTTCCAAGGCATGTTTCAGGGAAAGCAATGAATGATTGCAGGTTATATGGGGTTGGCAAGTTATATGGAGGAGAGAAATGGCCATGCAGTCAAATACATTTGAGGAATGCTGATTGAATAACGCCAACAGATTTCTTTGTTGCGGAGTTTCTCTGAAACTTCACAGGCCCATGTTCTTCATGAATCTCCAAAAGGAGAATATGACATGCATCATGTACCAACTTTATTTGATCGTGATAACTGTTCAAATTAAGTAAGATATCTTGTAGGACTGGCACCTTCAAAACACCCTTTGGTATATATTTGAAGTTGGTGGATAGAATGAAGAATTGATTATTTATTCACGTTTTCCTGGGCAGTCACTACAATCTAAGCATGGATACCATTGATTTCTCAGGTTTCCAGTAAGAATAACTATTCCCGGGGTGCTGACTTGTAGCCAGCCCTCTGACAGTCTTCAGCAGCAAAGCAGTGTGAATTTGGATGCTGTTTCTCCCCCTCCTCAATCTCTGAGTGGAGAGGAAGAACTCGGAGGTCAGGGGTAACATCTGCAACTCACCTTGAAGTCCAGGGGCTGGAGCTTGGCTCCATATACCAACTCACTGATGTCCTGGTAGGTCTCATTGAAGGTAAGGGATTTGTCTCCAAAAAGGCGATTGGCTGATACTAACTTGGAGGATTTGTTGGCTTTTCGATAGAGTCGGCAGTTCAGTTTGGCAAAGAAGAAGTGGATCTGATCAGATGTTTTCTCAGATATGGTGTCAAACTTAAATACCTACAGAAGTCAAAAAAAATGGTGGTGGGTTTTGTGGGCAGCCTGGCTAACATGGGTGTTGAGCATAGACTGGTCAGTCTCTGACTAATAGCCACCTCAGTTGTGAACTCCTTCACCTGGGACAGCATAAATGCTCAACTCTTGTGTTCTGATGAATAAAGGGATAAAAGAAGAATGAAGGGTAGGAAGGATAAAGGGAAAAAGAGAGACTAGGTCACCACCTAAAGTCTCTAAAGGGCTCTAGATCAACACACAGATGTTTTCTTGCTGGAATGGGAAAAGTCCTCTTGGTGATTCTGGACAAAGAAGAGAATCAGGACAGTGTCCTTTCTTGTAGCAAACACTTTTGTGGCATCTCTTGGGGCCAGCTGCTCCTGGAGGCTCTGGGATACTGGTGGTAGGGGTGAAAAAGGAAGAGTGAATCTATCAGCAAGGGATTAAACAGGCCCAGAATCCAAGAGTCTCAGGGTTGAAAACGACTTAGAAGTCATCCATGCTTTGAAGATGGAATCCCCCAGTGTCCACCTTCACCATCCCCAAGGCAAATGGGTGAGGCTGTTCCCCTCCTGCCCTTCCCGTGCTCTCTCCTCAGGCTACAAAAGGCCTTTTGGTTTTATCTGTTCTCTGCCTTTGGTTTTCCTGATTTTGTTCCAACAGGCACTTTTTGGGGGGGAGTATTATACTTTTGATCAAAAGCTTGGTGCTGAATTTCTCTTTTCTCCAGAGAGATTCAGTCTCACCCTGCTTTCGAACACATGGCGTTTGTGTAGAGGGGAGGACCCAAGGAATATGCGTGGTTTGGAAGCAGTGTTCTGTTCTTCTTGTAGGAAGGGTTACATTTAAGATCTTACTTGGGGACAGAGACATGAGGGATATGGAAGGGCTTTGAGACCAGTACCAATGTATACAAAAATGACTGAAGGGCCCAGAGAAGGCAGTACTAAGTGTCCTAAGGGTTTTTAAAACTACAGTTTCTTTCGGAGAGTGAAGACTTGGGTTAACTCATCCCAGAGCCCTGAGCAAAGGTGATGAAGTTCCATGGAAACTGACCACTAGAATAGAAGGAACCCTTCTAAGACCCACAGACTTTAGTGTCCAAGGTCCAAATAAGCACCATATACCATCTTGAAGGGACTCATGCCTCCCTATTGATGAACTCTGCTTCCAAAGTGTGATCCAACCTGAAGAAAGACTGTCAGGCAGCCAAGCCAAGGACAGATTAAAGATCTAGGGTTTCCATCCATGACTTATCATAGCCCCAGAGGCCAATAGTGATCAATCAGTCCATGACGCTTCATCTTATCATGCCCTACTTCCCTCCCAGAAAAGGCAGTGGGGGAAAGGGGGTGGGAACTAAGTCACCGAGCTGAAATGATCCATACTTCCCAGAGCCAGAAAACACTCTCACGTCCTTGAGGCTTCTCTTGGCTTTCCTGAGCCCCTGGTCTCAATATACCATCCTAGGCTGGGTGTGGTGGCTCCCACCTGTAACCCCAGCACTTTGGGAGGCCAAAGCACTTGAAGTCAAGAGTTTGAGGCCGGGCGCAGTGGCTCATGCCCATAATCTCAGCACTTTGGGAGGCCGAGGCGGATGAATCACGAGGTCAGGAGTTCAAGGCCGGCCTGGCCAACATGGTGAAACCCTGTCTCTACTAAAAATGCAAATGGTGCCGGGCGCCTATAATCCCAGCTACTCAGGAGGCTAAGGCAGAGAATTGCTTGAATCCGGGAGGTGGAGGCTGTAGTGAGCCGAGATTGCGCCACTGCACCCCAGCCTGGGTGACAAAGCGAGACTCCATCTCAAAAAAAAAAAAAAAAAAAAAAAAGAGTTTGAGACCAGCCTGGCCAACATGGTGAAATCCCATCTCTACTAAAAATACAAAAATTAGCTGGGCGTGGTGGCACATGCCTGTAATCCCAGCTACTCAGGAGGCTGAGGTGGGAGAATTGCTTGAACCTGGGAGGCGGAGGTTGCAGTAAGTCGAGACTGCACCACTGCACTCCAGCCTGGGCAACAGAGTGAGACTCCATCTCAAAAAAATAATAATACTCATAATAATATCCTAGAATTTTTTTCCACAAAAGCCCATATGCCTGATGTCACCAGATGGTAAAGCTCCCCTTCTTCTGCCAGAAGAGGGACTGGCACAACACATTGCCCAGCACAGAGGAAGTGCTAAATGAATGAATAAATAAATGATCAAATTAATGAGTAAACATAGAGATGAAAAAATTACTAAAGAGAGAAGTTGAAAGAGATAGAAGCCCTCCCCCATTGTAAGGTCGCTCAAAAGAGGAAACCAGGATTTAAAAAGCAGATATCCAGGTGGTAATTCCTTGGCTAATTTTTTAAAAAATGGTTTTCAAAGGGAATTATAACACATGAAGTAGTGACTCAAAGGGAATCGTAATGCATAAAGAGCGCCCTTAGTGGCCTGCAGTGTTGGTTAAGAAGTCACTGGACTTGGACCTATGCAAGCCCCAAAGGTGCTCCTAGCAAGATGGCTGGGCAGAAGACCTTTGGGTCGTACCTCCATCAGTTGCTTGAGGGTGTCATTACAGGCACCCAGCTTGGTCATAGCAAAAGCCGTGGAGACACTCAGGGGTGACAGGAAAATGTTATCCTTGTCGTTCTTGGAATCTGCCAGGTGCTGATAGAAAGTGGTAGCAAAGCGGGAATTGGCCTTGGACAGTTCCCAGACGCGCCGGTTGGTGGCCTCGGGGATCTTCTGTTCTGAGCCCTCATCCTCAGTTGCCTTCTTCTCCGGGGAGCGGTAAATGCACATGGGATTCATGGGAATGTCCCGCGGCTTGGCTGTGCAGATGTCCACAGGGCTCCCGTGACAGGTCATACAGTCCCAGAGGCCAATGAGCAGCAAGGACAGAAGATAAACCTTCCTGCAAGGGGGCAAAATGCCGAGTTAAGCTAGGCTGCAACCCCTAGCCCCACTGCCCACCACAGGGTTGCCTCAGTAAAGCAGAGGATTCCAGCCCACCTGGTGTGGCCAAGAGAAGGGCTAAAGTCTTTGAACTAAGTACAAGGGCCCAGACTGAACCTAGAACAGGTTCAGTCCTAGACTTCTTGCCAGGGGATAGTTCAGTTGCCTGGACATGGTCATGTTGGAATTAGAATCAACTGACAGTTATTTGAAGTATTATTATGTGCTCAATTTCCCCATGCTGGGAGAAAAAGAATGCGAAGCTTCCTGTTTGTGACATGGAACACACGTGCCTAAAATATTGGCTGGGAACTTTAGTGCCCAGTGAAGAGTCAGGGCGGTAGGGGGTGCCACCTACAGAAACTGTTTGGGGAAGGGCTCTGATAGATGCAACAGAGAGATTTCAGCAACACAAGAGAGGAAAGAAGAAACGGATGGAGCAAAGGCAATATCTGGCCAGGCACGGTGGCTCACGCCTGTAATCCCAGCACTTTGGGAGGCTGAGGCAGGCAGATCACTTGAGGTTAGGTGTTCAAGATCAGCCTGAACAACATGGTGAAACCCCATCTCTACTAAAAATACAAAACTTAGCTGGGTGTGGTGGTGCACACCTGTAGTCCCAAGCTACTGGGGAGACTGAGGCAGGAGAATTGCTTGAACCCAGGAGGTGAAGGTTGCAGTGAGCTGAGATTGCACCACTGCACTCCAACCTGGTGGGCAAAGTGAGACTCTGTCTCAAAACAACAACAGCAGCAACAACAAAACAATGGCAACATCTGTGTGCTGAAGATTCCCACATATCTAGCTCCAGCCCTAACCCTTCCACTGAGCTCCAGACTGACTATTTGCTGGACAATTCCACCAGAAACTCCTATAAGTTCTTTAGGGAAACAGGGACAAAGTGACCTGGTAATTAATTCTCCCCGAGGTGCCTGCTCCTCGTGTCCTCCAGCTCAGTGAATGGGCTCAGTGAATTCAGTACAGAAAGCCGAGAATCACCCTGGATTCCTCTCTCTCTCCTCCTCATTTAGTCAAACCCCAAAGTCAATCAGCTCTGTTTTTTCACTCTTTCACCAGTTACTGCCACTGCTTTAGTTCAGGCTCTCATCCTTTTTTATTGCCTGGAAGTTTTAATAGTCTCCAACATGGATTCAATGAAGGTAAACTAAGTTAATTTCACATTTTTAAAAAATGAGGTAGTTGGGACACTGGATGAAGCAAATCAAGAGATAAAGTCTCTTGTCATATTTTTTGTAGATAAGACAAGGGTGGGCTGCCTCCAACTGGTTTAGGGTCCCTGGGTGTACAGAAGGGAGTCCGTCTGTGGGTACTGGATCTTCCCATCTTCTCCTGGGAGAGAAAGAGAGGCGCCCAGTGCAGATTCACAGATGTGGTCTGCTGGGCAAGCGTGGGACTGGCTGGAAGCTGGGGCAGCTGAGGGGTACTTGCCTTCTTACATGGTCTCAGTCCAGTTCTGCAGCCCTTTCAAGAACAGAGGTGCAAAGCGGGAAAGAAGCAGAGGCACCAAGGGAGATGTGGAAGGCAGGCTGAAGTAGCAGAGAGAGAGAGAGAGGAGAGGACCCTGCCATTCATCTTCCCATCTCCACTGCCTTCGGTTGCCCACTCTGTCCTTCAGCGACATTTGGAAATGCAATTCGAGGCTGAGCGGACCCTGGGAGGGCTATGAAGCACAAATTAAAACCAAGACAGTTGTGCCACCACCCCATTTCTAGCCTCCTGTGACAACTCAGATGAAGAAGGGAGTGTGTGTGGTATTGAGGGAGGGACAGCTCTCACTGTGAGAAAAGGAAGCAGTTTCGGCCCTTTAGTCAAAGGTCACTGGGATCTTGGGTGGGGGCAGAGTGGAGTGGATCTGAGTGGAAGAAGGACCAAAAGGGAGTGAGGAGGTCCTCGTGGGTAACATTTGCTCTCTTCCCAGATTTGCTCTCTTACGGCAGGCCCTGGGGATTCCCCTTGGAGCATTCCCTGGATTCTGTGAGTGCTGGCGTCCTGCACAGCATCTTTACACCAGGGATGACATCCCTCTTGTTTCTTAGGCTAGAGACCCAAGGTGTGGCTTAGGAAAGGCCTTACCCCAAGAGGGGGGTGGGAGGGAGGGCGCTTGAAATGACGTCTTCCAAACAGGTCTTTGACTGTAACTACCAGGGAGAGGGCCTGGTCTTCTCAAAGGTGTTAGAGGTCATTCCTGTGAGTCCTTTGGAGGTCGGAAAACCCAGTGAGGGCAGCCAAGGGGAAAGCTCACCCCTCTTACCTTTTTCCAGAGGCTACGGTTCCTATCACATTGGAATACATGGTCGCTAATCTTCCACAGGGCTGGGCAAGTGGAGATTGTTGGTCTGAGGCAATCTGCCTGAAAACTGGTTCTTTCCTCTAAATCTCACAGAGGTTCCAGAGGCCAGGGTGCATCAGGGAGCTGGTCAGGAGGGGGAACTGAGGTCAAAGGCTGATGACCAGTTCCCAGGGTTAAGCAAAGTGTAGAGCCCAGTGTTGTTTAATTAGTAGAGAAGTTTCAAAGTTCAGTCAGGCCCAGGGAAAGCCTGAGCCACCTCTCTTGCCCACACTCCCTCACTCTCCTCCTCAGCTTTATGGAAAAGGAAAAGGAGAGCATGTTCATGCCCTCAAATTTGGTTAGGAAATACCTGACTGAGGAGAAATTTGTCTGCAGGATTTTTTCTTTCTGGTTAACCATATCAGAAGATAGAAATAGCTAATGTCCAAAAACTTCTAGCCCTCTACCTGTAATTCCCTCTCTCATAGTTTTCTTTATGGACAGAGAAAGAGAGAGAGAGAGAGAGAGAAAGAAATATCTAATTAGAGGAGGCGAAGAGGGACAAGCTGCTACCTTCAGGCATCTGAGCGCCAAGGTGTCCCTGGTGCAGACAAGGAAAATACAGTGGTTATACCTGTGGCCCACAGAGAGATCCATTCCCCAGCAGCCCTGAAGTGGTGGGACAGGGACAGAAGAGTAGGGCCTCGGGGTGCATGCCAAGTGTGTTTCTAAGGGGTGTGAGCAGCTGAGAAATACTTAGCAAAACTCTATTGGGGGATCAGGAAACAGAATGTGGGGCAGGTAAAAAACCCACATACAACTGCTGAAGTAAAAACAAACTAAATTATATTTATGTGTATTGTTATGAGGGAGATTGGGTAAATTCAAACTAACGGAGATAAAGGGCAGGTTTGTTTACATTTCCCTCTTCTGAAATAGCCAAAAGCACCATCACAAGGATTGCAGCCACCGAGTTCACAGGGCGCGTGTGCCTCCTGCTGTGTGATCAAGGACTCCTTGTTGTTGTTGCAGTCATAGGCATTTTAGAGAGCTCTTCGTTCATGAGAGAGGACATCTCTCCTGGGCTGAAGCTGTGTCTAAGTTCTTGGCTGATTCAGACCCTGGATCGGTTGAAGCCCTCCATGTGCTGTGTGAACAGTTGCCGAGAACTGTCCCAAAGGGCCCCAGAATGCCCAGAGGCTCATCTGTCACCCTAGATTAAAGACTATTGAAAAGGCTCCTGGTCAACCACTGGAGTTCAACAAACACATAAGTGCTACCTGTGCCAGCAGACACTGTTCTTGGAGTTGGGATTCCATTCAGGGGAGACATGCAGCAATCACATAAAGAATCAGTATTTTGGGCTGAGCGTGGTGGCTCACACATGTAATCCCAGCACTCTGGGAGGCTGAGGTAGGCAGATCACCTGAGGTCAGGAGTTCGAGACCAGCCTGGCCAACCTGGTGAAACCCTGTCTCTACTAAAAATACAAAAATTAGCTGGGCATGGTGGCGGGCACCTGTAATCCCAGCTACTCAGGAGGCTGAGGCAGGAGAATCACTTGACCCCGGGAGACAGAGGTTGCAGTGAGCCGAGATCGCACCATTGCACTCCAACCTGGGTGACAGAACAAGTCTCAAAAAAACAAAAAAAAAATCAGTATTTAAAAAATAAATATGTAACGTGCCAGTCAGATGTTAATAAGGTCCATAGAGAAAACTATAGCAGGGCAAGGGTATATAGGAAGCAGTGGGAGGAAATGGGTAGGGAACCATCTGAGAACATGTGGTAGGAAAGGCCTCCCTTAGGAATCGTTGTTAGGAAACCAGAATGAAATGATGGAGGGGGCCATATGAATATCCTTAGGAAGAGTCATCCATAGAAGAAATCAGAAATACAAAGACCTTGAGGTTTCAGGACTATGCTCTTGAGACCTACTGTTCCAGTTTATAGGATTTGTGAGGTTTGTGTCTTGCCAAGAAGGTCCTTGGAGGAGGGCAGATGAGGGGCCCTGCAGAAATATAGGTGATTTGGTGAACATCTGCTGGAAAAGATTAGGATGCAGATACTACCAGGTCAAGGAGTTAAGAACTATAACATCAGGGTTTGGGTTTAATTTGTTCATCCAGGCTGGATGCAGTGGCTCACATCTGTAATCCCAGCATTTTGGGAGGCCGACGCTTGAGGCCAGGAGTTCAAAACCAACTGTGAGACCCCAAACAGTGAGACCCCCATCTCCAGAAAATAATAATAATAAGCTGGGCATGGTGGCCTGATTCTGTAGTCCCAGCTACTCAGGAGGCTGAGGTGAGAGGATTGCTTGTGTTCAGGAATTCAGGCTGCAGTGAGCTGTGATCACACCACTGCACTCCAGCCTTGGTGACAGAGTGAGACCCTGTCTCAAATGTTAAAAATTAAATTGCATGTATTTTTTTAAAGTGTTCTGCCAGGTATGGCGGCTCACACCTGTCATCCCAGCAGTTTGGGAGGCTGAGGTGGGCAGATCACTTGAGGCCAGGGGTTTGAGACCAGCCTGGCCAACACGGTGGAACCCTGTCTCTACTAAAAAATACAAAAAAAATTAGCTGGGCATGGTGGCGTGCGCCTGTAATCTCAGCTACTTGGGAGGCTGAGGCAAGAGAATCACTTGAACATGGGAGGTGGAGGTTTCAGTGAGCCGAGATCACACCACTGCACTCCAGCCTGGATGACAGAGTGAGAGTCTACAGGTGTAAGCCACTGTGCCTGGCCCATATTCTTTTCTTCTTCTTCTTCTTCTTTTTTTTTTTTTTTTTTTGAGATGGAGTCTCACTCTGTCGCCCAGGCTGGAGTACAGTGACCTGATCTCAGCCCACTCCAACCTCTGCCTCCCAGGTTCTAGTGATTCTCATGACTCAACCTCCTGAGTAGCTGGGATTACTGGCCCACGCCACCATGTCTTGCAAATTTTTTTGTATTTTTAGTAGACATGGGGTTTCACCATGTTGGCCAGGCTGGTCTCAAGCTCCTGATCTCAAGTGATCCATAAGCCTTGGCCTTCCAAAGTGCTAGGATTACAGGTGTGAGCCACTGCGCCCAGCATTATTTTCAAATATAGTACTATTTTAAAATCTCTAAACTTTATTCTAATTTTGCCAATCATCCAATTAACGTTTTTAGAGACAGGTTGTCACTCTGTTGCCATTAGAGACGGGGGTCTTGCTCTGCTGCCCACGCTGGTCTCAAACTCCTGGCCTCAAGCAATCCTCCCGCCTCAGCCTCTCCACTAGCTGGAATTACAGGCAGGAGCCACCACACCTGGTTATCAAAGCAGTGGTTTTCACCTTGTTTCAGAATCCTTTTATAGTCTTGCCAAAGAACATCTAAATATTATTATTAAAATAGTTATGTACTAAAATAGTTTTGGCCAGCCTCAGTGGCTCACACTAGTAATCCTAGCATTTTGGGAGGCTGAGGCAAGAGGATTGCTTGAGCCCAGGAGTTCAAGACCAGCCTGGGCAACATGGCTAAACTCCATTTCTATAAAAAAATTACAAAAACTTAGCTGGGCATGGAGGTATGTGCCGGTAATCTCAGCTACCCAGGAGGCTGAGGTGGGAGAATCACTTGAGCCTGGAAGGTTGAGGCTGCAGTGAGCCGTGATGGCACCACCACACTCCAGCCTGGGTGATGGAGTAAGATCCTGTCTCAAAACATAAATAAATAAAATGAAATCCTTTTGACTTCATATACCTACTGACAGGTTTTCTGAATCTCCTAGGGTCCCTGGACCACGCTTTGGGAAGCACTGATTTATAACCAAAAAAAAAAAAGAAAGAAAAGTATTTTTTTTTTCTCCTTTCTCTGGGGCAGGAGCACACATTGCATTTAGTTGTCATGTCTCTGTCGTCTTCTGAGGCGTGGAACAGTTCCACTCATCTACAGCCAAACCACCCTGAACGTGCCTGATCTCGTCCGATCTTGGAAGCTAAGCAGGGTCGGGCCTGGTTAGTACTTGGATGGGAAGAGTTTCTCTCTTTTTCTTTCATGATTTTGGCTTGTTTGGCTTGTTTGATTTAGGCCAGTTAATTTTGAAGAATGTCTCCCAACTTGGTATGTCTAAAATGTCTTCAGGATTAGATTCAAGTTATCCTTTTGGGGGCGGGAATACAACAGAAGTAATACTGTGTCCTTCTCAGTGTATTGCATCAGGAGGTACAGTAATTTGTCCTATCACTGGTATTAACTTGGATTACAGGATTGTGTCTGCCAAGTTTCTCTGCTGTAAAACTACAATATTCCCCCTTTTGTTCAATGTCTTGTGGGAATACTTCACATACTTGAGACTATGCAAATACATTGTTTTCCATCAAATTTTCACCTGCTAATTTAAGCATGCCTCAATGATCCCTTTGCAAGACTTAAACATTTGTTTTAAATTCATCTTTTTTTTTGGAGACAGGGTCTCGCTGTTGCCCAGTCTGGAGTACAGTGGCACCATCACATCTCACTGACGTCCTGAACAACCTGGGCTCAAACAATCCTCCCACCTTAGTCTCCCGAGTAGCTGGGACTACAGGTGTGTGCTACTGTGTCTGGCTATTTATTTATTTATTTATTTATTCTGAGAGGCATTTTCACTCTTGTTACCCAGGCTAGAGTACAGTGATGTAGTCTCGGCTCACAGCAACCTCCACCTCCTGGGTTTAAGCGATTCTCCTGCCTCAGGCTCCCAAGTAGCTGGGATTACAGGCATGCGCCACCATGCCCAGCTAATTTTTGTATTTTTAGTAGAGACGAGATTTCATCATGTTGGCCAGGCTGGTTTTGAACTCCTGGCCTCAGATGATCTGCCTGCCTCGGCCTCCCAAAGTGCTGGGATTATAGGCATGAGCCACCGCGCCCGGCCTTATTTATTTATTTTTAAAAACTTTTTGTACAGATGGGTTTTCGCCATGTTGCCCAGGCTGGTCTCTAACTCCTGAGCTCAAGTGATCTGCCTGCCTTGGCCTCCCAAACTGTTAGGATTACAGGTGTGGGCCACCACATCCAGACCCTGCAAGACTTTCAAAGCACTCCTCCCTCCCTGTTATTTCCGTGTTTCTCTAAAAAGGATTATCACAAAAACCATTAGAATTAAAAGAGATTAAGTTAGACAATATACTAGGCTGCGAGGAAACAAGCTGTTTCATCCATTGCTCTTCGGAGTACAAAGTGCCATAACTCTTTGTAGGGAAATGTGGAAACACCAAAATGACAAATGCATGTACCCTGTGAATCGGACATTCCACTTCAGGAAATTCATCCTATAGCTACACCTGCGTGGGTTTCAACAAGGTTAGCTGTCACAACCTGATTGAGAATAGCGAAAAGTTGGACACCACTTCCATCTGTAGGAGACTGGTTAAATAAACCAAGGCACATCCCCACAATGGAAGACTGTGCCATTGTGTAAAAGAATGAGGATGCTCTATATGGATGTACTGATGTGGAAGCGTCCTTAAGATAATTATGCGGGGAAAAAGCAAGCTGCAGAAAGTGTTTATAGTATGCTTCGGTTTTTATAACACAAAGTGAGGATGATGGGGTGAGGGGTGGCTAGAGACACAGGTGGGAGTAGACTTATCAATATGTACCATCTCATTTAGTTTTCTAATTTTGAACATGTCCATGTATCACCTATTCAATACGTCTTGACTTTATGACACAAGGGTGTCAGTGTTGGATTTACACAGAGGCTTAGGGAGAGAAGAGGAGCAGGGCAGGATGAGGGCAGTGGCAGTACCAAAGAGGAACCTGAGGCAGGCTGAGCACCTGGCTGGTGACAGGGGAGAAAAGGAGAATGAGTCTGCAGGTGGAAAGAGGTGTTTAGGTGTGCCCTACCTGGGAAAGTAATTTCTAATGGCTGTATAATATTTAATAGTCTATAACTTAACCATTACTTTAGTGTTAGACATTAGCTTAGGTCAGACTCTTTAAATATTTGAACATGATTTATGATCATATAGGTGCCATCTTAATAGGTGCTATTTAAAAACACTATATACCAGGGTCTATACTAAATGCTTCCCAGGCATTAGCTTATATAATTCTCTCATCAACTCTACCAGGAAGATACTAATTATGCCCAGTTTACTACTATTCACAAGGGTTATTTGCCCCAAATCGCAAAGCTAGCAGAGCTGAGATTCAAACCTCCTTCTGCTTTTCTCAGAGCTCTTGTGTCCCAGCATGATAGATATGAAAGAAATATCCAGGACTTTCCATGTTACAACCCAGTGTCCAATTGCTTTTCATCTGTTTCTCCTCTGGGTAGTCTCTGTCAAACTTGTTCACAATTCCCTCCAAAACCAGTGCCCAGAAATGAACCCAGGAACTACCACTTTTTCCTTTGTATCTATCTATCTATCTATCTATCTATCTATCTATCTATCTATCTATCTATCTATCTATCTATATAAAATACATATACAGCCTCCACAGCTGGGACTACAGTATGCTTCACCACACATGGCTAATTTGTTTTTTGTAGAATCAAAATCACTATGTTGCCCAGGCTGCTCTCGAACTCCTGGTGTCAAGCAATCTTCCTGCCTTTGCCTCCTCAAGTGCTGGGATTAAAGGCATGAGCCACCACAGTTGGCCGGTCTATCCATATTTTATTTGATGCACATCCCAAATGGGCATACTCACAGCTCAGCCTGGGCATTCGGCACACTAGCTCTTTCTTTTTCCATAGGTCAGTCTATAAGCCACGTGATGAAGATGAGGCTGATCCTAAGCCCTGGAAGTTATCAGCCCAGTTATTCCCTGCCTCTCACCTCTTGGACCCAGCACATTTGGGAAACTGAGATCCCATGCCCTGGAATGAAAGAAACAGACCTGTAATCATGTTTCCCGACCAAGAAGCAATGTGCCTCACTCTGTCCTATCCAACACTGCCATCAGTGGTTTGGAAGAAGACACAGTCAGGAAACAGTCAAGGGACAGTGGGTGCAGCGATCATCTGCTGGATCCCAGGCTGCCTTGCCCTCTCCACTACCCTGCTCCGGCAGGTCTCCCAAGAGTTCTCATTGGTCTCTGGGAGTCTTTACCACCATCCTAGTCTCTGGTACTCACTGCACACAGCTCTCCTTGGCTTTTATTATACTGTCAAGGTTTGGATGATCCCAGATCCCTTTCCTCTTGGTTCATCTTAGACCGGTTAGACTGGGAAAGAAAAAAAGAGCTTGTATGCTGGGCAAACTAATTTGTGACTGTGTGTGTGTTTACACACACACAGGTATTCTGAAAAGTACTTTTGTGTATACTTAAATATAATAAAGACATTTTAGGTTGGACGTGGTGGCTCATGCTTGTAATGATTTGGGAGGCTGAGGCTAGAAGATGGCTTGAGGCCAGGAGTTCAAGACTAGCCTGGGCAGCATAGTGAGATCCTATCTTTACAAACAATTAAAAAATTAGCCAGGTGTGGTGGCGTGCACCTGTAGCCATAACTACTTCTTAAGTCCAGGATTTTGAGGCTGCAGTGAGCTATGATCGCACTACTGCACTCCAGCCTGCACAATAGAGCAAGGCCCTGTCTCTAAAAAAGAAAGAAAAATGATTTGTATTTCTTTAAATTAATATTTTCATGGAAATTTCTAATATTTCTAGAACAGGAAATATTAGAAAGAGGTAGATATCTTAAGAACTTTTATCACAAAAAAATTAGTTTTTGAAAAGGACTCCCTACTTCTGTGCGGCACTGTTTTTCTCAATCCTGAGTGAAAACAAGATTGGAAGGCTTGTGCTTTGCTGTGTCAGGAGAAGGTTCGAGGAACCATGAAGAGGAGAGAACATAGCATTTTATTACCCTCTCTTTTTTTAGTTCTTCCTTCAAGATCAGTGATAAAATTCCTCTTTCTCTAGCCCTGCTTCCAGTTCGGTAGTAACTTCTATGAGCAGGTAACTCAGCAAGTCCATGTCCATTGCCTCATACCCTGGGCTGTTCTGTTCTTTCCTTTGGACTCAAGAGTAAGAACTTGGCAGGAAAGAGATAGGACCCAGCTCCTGCGTGATTATTGTATAACTCAAAGCTTAACCCTTCCATGGAAATTTGGCAAAACATTTAGTACAAACAGCAGTCTCCAACTCCCTTGGGTTCCCAGTTTACTAGGTGAACATGACATTTTAATTAAGGTGAAATTAAACTTACCAAAATAAATCCTACATTATCATTTGGCAACATTTAGCTGAGGCTCTCAAGGCATCTCATTGGAATTTGCCCAAATCCTCCTGTTAGGAAGTTCAGTTTTGGCTTCAGGGAAACCAAATCAAAACAGCAAATATTTATTGAACATGTCCTGTGCACACGGCACGGAGCCCTGGATGTACCAGGTACTTGATAAACATTCATGTTTGAAAAAAATCCAGGTCCAGAGTAGTTCTGCTAACTTAATAACAGGAAATATAGCACTTTAAATTCCTCCCAAATAGAAAGTTTAGATTATCAAGTAAGGTAAAAAATGCTTACTCATCCAGAAGAATTGACACTTCGTATGAACGGAAACATTGGGCAAGGGTATTCTTTGGAGGTTGAGCAAGAGAGAGTTGTGTGGGGTCAAAGCTTGTTGCTTTTATATTAGTTTGGGGAGTTGTAGGTGGTGAAAGAAAAATAGCAAAGGGAGGCTGGATGCGGTGGCTCACGCCTCTAATCCCAGTGCTTTGGGAGGCCGAGGCAGCCGGATCACTTGAGCTCAGGAGTTCAAGACCAGCCTGGCTAACATGGCCAAACCCCGTCACTACAAACAAAAAAGTAGCCAGGCTTGGTGGCGCATGCCTGTAGTCCCAGCTACCTCAGGAGGCTGAGGTAGGAGGATTACTTGAGCCTGGGAGGTTGAGGCTGCAGGAAATTAAGTATGGTTTAAGGAGATGCATCATGGGTGCCAGGCTGACAATAGGTAGACTTCTGGACTTAATTTAGTATCACCTTGACTGGATAAAGGAACACCTACAAACCTGATAAAGCATTATTTTGGGTGTGTCTGGGAGGGTGTTTCCCAAGGACATTTGTGTGTGAGTCTGAGTGGACTAGGTGAAGTCTCTGAGAGCCGTGACAGACTTTTCTTCTGCTTCCTTGGACATTAGAACTTCAAGCTCAGCTGAGTGTGGTGGCTCACGCCTATAGTCCCAGCACTTTGGGAGGCCGAGGGGGGCGGATCACGATATCAAGATATTGAGACTATCCTGGCCAACATGCTGAAACCCTATCTCTGCTAAAAAAACATACAAAAATTAGCTGGGCGTGGTGGTGGGCGCCTCTAGTCCCAGCTACTCAGGAGGCTGAGGCAGGAGAATTGCTTGAACCTGGGAGGTGGAGGTTGCAGTGAGCCGAGATGGCACCACTGCAGTCCACCTGGCGACAGAGCGAGACTCCGTCTCAAAAAAAAAACCCAAAAAAACAAAAAAAAAACACTTCAAGCTCACAGGCCTTTGGACCCCAGGACTTAAACCAGAGACCCTCCAGGTCTTGAGGCTCTCACTTCCCTGGTTCTCAATGTAAAACTGTTGAAACCTCTTTGATAAAGGAAGAGGTTTTCTTGTACATCTGTATTTATGGAAGGTGAAATTTCTCAAGATCTCAGCTTCTGGGGCAGCTGTATGTGCAGTGGTGACCCATTGTGTGTGTGTGTTTGAAGCAGGGTCTCACTCTGTCACTCAGACTGGAGTGCAGTGGCACAATCACGGCTCACTGAAGCCTCGACCTCCTGGGCTCAAGCAATCCTCCTGCGTCAGCCTCCCCAGTAGCTGGGACTATAGGCGCAAATCATCACGACCAGCTAATTTTTCTATTTTTTATGGAGACAAGGTCTCCTTATGTTGCCCACACTGGTATCTAACTCCTGGGTTCAAGTGATCCAGCTGCCTCAACCTCCCAAAGTGCTGGGATTACTGATGTGAGCGACTGCACCCAGCTTATTGTAGTTTTTGATTGATTTTGTCAACTCTTAGAGTTGTCTGCCACTATATTTCATATGACTGCGATTATAATGCTGGGTGCATAACCAACCACAGTGATATGCGTTTATACATTTTGCTTTTTGACCTACTTATAAACATGGTTCGTCTGCTCTTAACTGTTACATCCATGAGACTGTTATTATATCCGTGTTTGTTAAATAAAAATATATCATTGCCTATTTTATTATGTAAATTGACCTATGAAGTATTGTCTTTTTTTTTTTTTGAGACGGGGTCTCAAGTCTATCGCTCAGGCTGGTGTGCACTGGTGTGATGATGTGATCATAGCTCACTGCAGCTTCCATCTCCTGGGCTCAGTGATCCTCTGGCCTCAGTCACCCAAGTGGCTGGGACTACAGGGATGCACCACACTTAGTAGAGACAGGTCTTACTGTTGCCCAGGCTGTCGTGTTTTCCTGTTTCTCCTTTTTTTTTCCTTTTTGAGACGGAGTCTCGCTCTGTCGCCCAGACTGGAGTGCAGTGGCATGATCTCAGCTCACTGTGACCTCCGCCTCCCGAGTCAAGCGATTCTCCTGCCTCAGCCTCCTGAGTAGCTGGGACTACAGGAATGTGCCACTATTTCCTGCTAATTTTGTATTTTTAGTAGAGACGGGGTTTCACCAAGTTGGCCAGGCTGGTCTCAAACTCCCAACCTCAGATGATCCGTCCGCCTCCGCCTTCCAGCGTGCTGGGATTACAGGCGTGAGCCAGGGCTCCTGGCCCTAAATCTTCTTTTAAAAATTTAAATAGGGCCAGGCGCGGTGGCTCAGGCCGTAATCCCAGCACGTTGGGAGGCCGAGGCGGGCAGATCACAAGGACAAGAGACTGAGACCATCCTGGCCAACATGGTGAAACTTCGTCTCTACTAAAAATACAAAAATTAGCCAGGGGTGGTGGCGTGCGCCCCGGGAGGCTGAGGCAGAATTGCTTGAACCCGGGAGGCGGAGGTTGCAGTGAGCTGAGATCACAATACTGCACTCCAGCCTGGGGGACAGAGCCAGACTCCGTCTTGAAGAAAATAAATAAATAAATAAATAAAAGTCTTTCAAAGAATTTAAAGTTTTTTTTCCCCAAAATTATATCTTTGGAACTTTTTCAGAATTTTTTTTTTTTTTTTTTTTTTTGAGACGGAGTCTCACTGTCGCCCAGGTCGGAGTGCAGTGGCGCGATCTCGGCTCACTGCAAGCTCCGCCTCCCGGGCTCACCCATTCTCCTGCCTCAGCCTCCTGAGTAGCTGGGACTACAGGCGCCCGCCACCATGCCCGGCTAATTTTTTTTTTGTATTTTTAGTAGAGACGGGGTTTCACCGTGTTAGCTGGGATGGTCTCGATCTCCTGACGTCATGATCCGCCCGCCTCAGCCTCCCAAAGTGCTGGGATTACAGGGGCGAGCCACCACGCCCAGACCTTTTTAAGAATTTCAATATTTGGGGTTGTCTTTTGGGATTATGATCAGCTCCTAAGAGGCATAAATCTGGGCCCTTCATTCCACTGCTTACTACCCTTCTTTGCATTCCCTTCACTTTCAGAATGAAATCCAAACACTTAAGCACGGTCCATAGGCCTCCATGATCTATCTGGCTATGCATCTCAAGCCACTCTCTCACTCCTTTTCCTCTAGTCTTAATGAACTCCTTCCAGTTTCCACACCTCAGGCTTTCTTCCCTTCGAGAATTCACACATTCTATTTTCTCTGACCAAGTCTCTTGTCTCCCACACACCTCTCTCCCCCTCGCCCATTTTTCAAGTTTTATCTTCAATGCAACTTCCTCAGGAAAGCCTGACCAGCCAGGCAAGGTTAAGTCTTCCTTGGATACCATCTCACTACTCCTTGCTCTTCTGAGGACAAGTGTGGTTGAAAAATTCTTTGGTAATTCTGTTTAGTGTTCTGTCAAGTTCCAGAATTAAAATTCACTGAGGGTGGAGCCAGTATTTTCTAACTCTTTGTCCTCTACAGGGCTGTGCATATGGGAAGTGCTCAATACATTTCTTTAGCAAATACTCAATGGGTATTCAGTGGGTATTTGACAAGTCCACTTTTTGTATGGTAGGTGTTCCAAATAAGGGTGGCAGCCACTTACTGAATGAGTCATCTTGCTGGAAGGCAAGGGGATTTACTAATTAACTACTGAAGATTAGCTGGTTATTGGGATTGAAGCACTAATGGGCATAAAAACCAAATTTCTATTTTTTTTTTTTTTGTCTCAGCACAAGAGGTCAGAATGTACCCTATTGCTTATGAGCAGGGTAGGCCTAGGTAGTTGATAAAGATGGCAGGGCTAGTTTTGTAATTCCCAGTCCAGAATTTATAATCATTCAGGGATGGCTGCAGCAGTTACCACTGCTCATACCCTGGGCTTTCTTTACTACGGTCCCTTCCCTTGAGGTCAGATATACCAGTGGACACCTACTCGCTAATTGTTGGTAGGAAGAGTAAATAACCTTCATTGGTAATGTGCATTATTGACTTTTTTTTTTTTTTTTGAGACAGAGTTTCACTCTTCTTTATTTAAAAAAATGGGTTTTCTTACATAATCATGTTTTACACTGAACAAAAATGCCATTCCTTGGTATCATCTAATGCCCAATACATAATAAAATTTTCCTGTATACAAAAGTCTTCGTATATTTGGTTTGCTAAAATCACCCATGCTGCATTTTTGTATTTCTTATATTTCTTTTAATCTAGAATAGAGTCTCATTCCGTTGCCCAGGCTGGTGTAGTGGTGCCATGAAGCATCATAGCTCATTGTAGCTTTGATCTCCTGGACTCAAGCAATCCTCCCGCCTCAGCCTCCTGAGTAGCTGGGACTACACACATGAGCCACCACACCAAACCTCCTCCCTTTTCTTCTTCATACCATTGAGGTGTTGACTAAGGTATGATCTCTATTAGACAAACTTACTTATATCCACTAACTGCGAGGAATGACTAATGGGTGGGATTTCAGGACAATCAGGAGAAGTCAGTAAGAATGGAAAGACAAGGCTGGGAATAGTAGTTCATGCCTGTAATCCCAGCACTTTGGGAGGCTGAGGCAGGCAGATTGCTTGACATCAGGAGTTCAAGACCAGCCTGGCCAACACGGTGAAACCCCAACTCTACTAAAAATATAAAAATTACCTGGGCATGGTGGTGTAGGCCTATATTCTCAGCTACTTGGGAGGCTGAGGCAGGAGAATTGCTTGAACCCGGGAGGCAGAGGCTGCAGTGAGCTGAGATTCTGCCCCTGCACTCCAGCTTGGGCAACAGAGCAAGACTACATTAAAAAAAAAAAAGAATGGAAAGACAAAAAAACATTTTGCATCAGGAAGTTACCATGGCAAGTAAAGACGGTCCTAATTTTCAGAGAAGCCATAAAAACCAAGACATTGGATATTAGCCATGGAGTCTCACTGAGTTGATGCTAGTATCTCAGAACCACTACCCTCACTCCTAATGTGCAATAACTGTGTGACAAATGAAGGAATGTGACGATAGTTTAAGATTGGACTAATTCCTGTGATGTCCACAAACTGGCTACTCCAAGTATGTGTTTGCTCATGCAGATTAGCCATTTCTTTATTTTTCACCTAAAAAAACCCCCTCCATTAAAGAGGTATAAGAAAGTAATCTCAAGATTAGAGTAAGATGGCTCAGACTCATTCACAAAAAAGAATACACACATTCCTCATTAATTTATCATTTAATATAAATGCTGACAGAAAGCAGATAAAGACCTTGTAGACACTTTCATATATTTACAATCCAAAAGGTGAATCACCTCCTTCTACTTGTTAAAATAAATCCTTTTATCTGCAACTCATGGGAGCCTTAAACACTAATTAGGAGCAACATGAGGCTGAGTCAGTTTCAGGTAATAAAGAAAGGAAATAGCATTTTAACAAAATGGGCATCTTTGATATAAACATGCAAACAAATAATACAAAATTGGAAAAACATGGCCCTAGTACTCTCAAAAATCAGCAACAAGTGGGAACATGTACTTATTTAGACCCAGAGTTCTGCTACCCTAAACATCTTCCTACTATTTCTTTTTTTCCACCACACTTGTTTTGAAAGCTGCTTAAAAATCAGAAATATTAAACAGATTAAAAACAAGAGAAAAATGGTCTATTTCAAATAGGGTTCTTTTTCCTACTCCAAAAGAACTCTCAGGAGATAAGGTCTTCAAATAAGACTTCACAGTTTGCCAGATCCTAAGGAATTATTCGCAGCTTGTGAAATTCCAATCCATTTGTCTTCACCATTCCAACCTATTTGTCTTCACTTCTCTAAGTTGGAAACACTTGGAAAAAGTAAAATTTCACAAAATTCAGCAATTATAAAATCAGCTGTCACTTTAAGGCTCAATTTTTTTTTTTTTTCCCCAAACAGGTGGGTGGAGGCAGGCAAGAAAGAATAGGGAGCTGTGGCAATAAAAAACAAAAAATGCAAGAAAACTTTAAAAAATGGTATGTCTACCACTGATTTATAAGGAGATTTAAATTCTATCCAAAACTGTTTAAGTGATTTCATAAAGTCACTTATAACCTGACTCAAATCTCATGGGCTCCTTTATTAACCAAGATTATTTTTGTCTTGTTAAATATACCTCTGCAGGGCACAATCACTTACAATCAATACGATTGGTAAATTACACAAGCTCTATCCCAAGCAAATATGCACCAATGTTAAAAAGTTATTTTTTTTTAAAAAAACAAAATAAAACAAAATAAAATCCACCCAAAAAGGTGATAATGACTGCAGAATGTCTCGGGGAGACTGGTATGAGCCTAAAGACCAAATTACCATAGTCAGAGAAAAAGGGCAGAAGGGGTGACAAGGGGAAGAGACCACACACACAAAGAGGAATCTCAAAACTGGAAAATGTTTAAGTGGGTGAAAGGTTTTGTTCATTACCTTAATTCACTTTTTCCATTGTTCTTGTACCCAAAAGTCATAGATTAATCATAAAGAAAGATAATGAGGCCCGTGGACTAATTAATTAAAAAAAAAAGTTCCTTTTATTCCCAGGAAGCAGGAAGAGGAAAAAGGATGAACAGGGGTGAAGTGTGAAAATTCAGGCCAACGATCCATCTGGAAAAAATAATTCTCAGGACAGCGTCTTAGTTGAATAGAGGATGTAAAAACAATAAGCAAAAGCTAAATGCTTTTAAATCAGAGAACTATTTTATGGGGTAGTTCAGATATTATGAGAATGACAGCCAATCACTGGAGAAAGATTACACAAATAAATGGTGATTACACACACAAGAAAAACAGGCAAAAAAAAAAATTAATAATAAAGCAACCAATTATTCCCCCAATAGTTTGTTTCCAATCTTTTTCTTGACCCTTTCATACACTCACTGGGGTGGGGGACCACCTGACAGTTTCCAGTTATAAGATGACTCTGCGTGTACAACCTAAAATGGATGCCAAAGACTTGTGAGCTCTGTCTGCTTAGAGTTAGAACAGAAACAAAAACAAATCTGAAACAGTAAGACCTCAATACAAGAAAACAAGTCACCTTATCTAGTATAAAATAAACATTAGGATAACAAACTCCACAGGATTTTATTTTTCTAAATACACATTTTTGGACACAATATTATCTTGAGGTTTAAGTTCTTCCCCCTTATTGTGCCTTATTTTCTTGTGAAAATAAAGTTTGTTCTCTAGGGATGTTTTGTTCAGGGATAAAGTTTAGGAGAGTTCAGTGTTTGGCTGAAAATCCAGAGGCTCTGAAAACAAGGATTCCAGTGGTGAGGTAAATCCCTTTATTACAAAAGGATTTCAAAGGGCTCTTTACCCACTTTGTTCAGTGCAGTATTGAAAACATACCTATTAGGAATAGATTATTAAATGATGTTACTTATTCCTGGTGGTGACAGTCTTATTCTTTATTAACACCATAGCTAGTATTACTTATCAATTATAATCTATTACTTGTGAAAAGATCTTTAGTGAACACAGAAATAAAATCTTAAAAATTCAAATCTTAAGATTTACTTGCTACAATTATAGTACCTTTTGACAAAAACAGCTTTCTTTTTGAAGTGGCTCAGAAAAGCTAAATTAAGAAAATGTTTAATAGTAACTATAATCAACCTACAACTCCCAATAAGTCATTTCAGCAGGAAAATTTCATAAACCTGAGCTGAAGCAACAAATAAATATAAAAATCATAGCTGTCCCAGGTAGAAAGGTATGAATGTGGATCAGCAAAATGGGCACTCAGGTAAAATGATGACAGTAGTAGATTGCTTGCTTGTTCAGGTGCTAATGATGAAAGTAAAATTTGCTTTAGTTTAGTAGCTCTAAAGGATAGGCAGATTTTTCAGGGGAAGAGATCACCTTGCAACACTGTAACCATATCACCAATTAAAAATTTAACACACTTAGACTCTTTTTAGGGGGAAAAATCTAAGTAAACACTGTAGTTAATTTCCAGGTAGGTTATTAATCTCTCCTAAAAAGTAACTGGGCCATTCCTTTCAATGACATATAAAATCGTTACAGGTGCTTTTTACAGATAGATTTTACAAATAAAACTTTTACTCAATTACTTAAAACGAGCAAAAAGAGAGTAGAAAAATGGTGAGACTGCTACCCACCACGATTTGCATATAAGTGACAGCAACTGAATACTTCTTTACTGAGACGGATCCTTTTTTTAGTGAAAATATTTTTTCTTGAATTTTAACAATCTGTACATGTACTGACTATAGTTAGTTTTTTCTCACCAGTCACATACTCTAGAATTCCTTTACCCAGACCCATGACTTGACCACAGTGATAGCAGAAGCTGGGGTGGGCACAAATGCTTATACACAACATTATAAAAGATGACATTCACTGGCTTAGAGAAACTGATGAATTTTCATTACTTTTACATCTTATAAGGCTAGCTAACTTTAACAGTTAACTTTAGATAAATCTACTTACACAGTACAACCAACTCACAAATACTAAAAGGTTTCATGATCAAAATGGCTACTACTTCCCCCAAAACCAAAACAGAGTAAAGCACAAGTCTTTGGCTCTCCTTTAAAGAAAACAGCAGGTTACCATTCTTAACCAGACCTTTGTTTGCCTACCAGTAGGGCAAATACCACATTTGTGCATCACTGAGTAATAACACCATTAGAAAAGGCAACTTCACAGAAGTTATTGGCTAAGCGAATTCATTTGAATGCTCTGTTTTGAGGCAGCAAACTGTCACTTTTGCAGATTGGGGAGGGCAGTGGGTAAGTCAAGGGGAAATTACAGGGTGGAAAAAGGTCAAGAAAAAAAAAAGACATTTATGGAAAAATGTGAACTTTGAGCTCCATCCCTGAAGAACTCTGGAAAGTCTGATGGAGTTATATACTCAAAGTAGCAAATGAGAATCATACCAATGTTCTTTTAGGCAAAAGAAATACATGGGAAAGAATAGAAGGGAAGGGAAATAAGATGGGAGAAAGGAATCACCAACATTAATGCTGTACCAAACAATTTTTTAAATGCATTCTGAGTAACTGAATATTTGTAGTTGGCATTAGGAACAGTGTCTTATCAACATCTAGAATAATATTACTAGAAATCTAGCTATCTCTTCTTTTAATTAGAAAAGTAATAAGGAATGGATCTTTGGTCACTTCAGCCTCTGCAAATTATCTAAGACAGGACAGTTACTGGACTTATCTTGTGACAAAATTATATCTAAATTAGGCAAAAGAGCTACATATAAACCAGAAATGGAATCTAGATGTCTCATTCTCAGTTCTTCTACCCTTTTCTAGAGACTCCTTGAAAAAACAGTATGTCAAAGTACTTTTATATTTCTCACTATAAATAAAATTCCCTTACCTATATATGAGAGAACACAATGCTTATTACTCCTACCTTAACCCATTCAAAATTGTTCATCTCAGATATCCAATTTTTGCTTTTGAATTTAGTGAAATACAAATAAAGTAATATTTAGAAGAAACTAATATTGTAATAAGTAGAAAACATAGAAACTATATTTCCTATCTGGTTTCATCTTTGTCTCTAAAAAAACAAAATTAAAAAGTCAGAAGAAATTAATACCTTTTAGATATTGATTTTAAAAAGTAGTTACAGAGTCAAGCAGTTATGCCCAAATATGCCATTTGTCCTTACAGGCTCATGATATCACAGAGAAAAGGAAAAGGAAAAAAAAAAAAAAAAATTTCGGGGTGTTAGTGAATTCCTAAAACCGCTGATGAGCACTAGGAAAACTGCAAGATTTTCCATTAAGTAAGGTGGAATGACCAATTTAAAATACATTATAGGCACAATGGGACAATATACCATTCTT
>NW_012102321.1:262032-264763 GCF_000951045.1 Mandrillus leucophaeus
AAAAAAAAAAAAAAAAGCCTCACCTTCATTCAGTGCTTCTACCACCTCCCAATCGGTCAATTTATCGCAACAGCTGCGCTCATGCGAAAAAATCCTTAAAACATACCCAATATATATACAGATATAGCTATGTATATATGTATATATATAATATATATAAATTTTTATTTAAATAAAAAAGAAAGCTCGAATCCCAAGCCAATATGTGTATATCAAATCCTTGACCAGCCAGGTCTGTAGGGCATAATCAAATTCAATGTGAAATAGTATATAAACACGGTGCCTTGACTGGGCAAATTAAATAATTGCTACTCAAAAGAGTGTTCTGTTTGGACTCTCCTACTGGTAGGCAATGGAGGACTGTATTACCCTTCCCACCCCCACCACCCATTTGTTTAACTTAACAGTATGATGGACACAGAGTTTAGACTGAGGTTGTTATGACCTCAGCAGGAGTTAAGGGTTAAGAAAATAAGAAATAAGAAAAATATAAACTCTCGTTTTTACCCAACCAAAGCAATGTAGTAACTTATTACATAACCAGTGCTTTCTAATTTAGTAGTAAAATCCAGAAAGGGAAACTGAAAAAAATCAGGCAAACAGATGAATGGAGAGGGCGACTATATCAAACAGTCCCCACTAAACATGTTTTACAGGGTCTTAGTTAAGCACAGACACATGGCATCAGAATATGTGCAGCAGAATAATAGTAAAAAAAATTCCTACTCTTTTCAACATTTTCATGAAGAAACATTTTCAACATTGGACAGCTAAGTCTATGAAAAATGACTTCAAACTATTTCCTACCTACTTATACTAATGATTCTGAGCAACAAGTGATCAATTCATGAACTATCCTTAAGACTCAATCAGTTTACAAGTAAAACAAAAACATCCATTGAAATGGTTCTATTCATTTTAAATTCAAATCAAATGTTGCAGTTTTAAAATGTGGTTGATTGTCCTGGTTTTTGAGCATCCTATGATTTCAGCAAAAGTTTAATTTGAAAAGCACTGCTTCAAATTTCCAACCATGAGTTGAATGCAGGCGAATCACCAAACATGTATTTTCAGTGCTAACAAGTTATAGTTAATTCTTAATCAACATTTAAATCTAATTAAATACTGACTCAGCTTTCTCATTATATTCAGAAAATGCAAATGATCCTTAATATGAAAATGAGGACTTCAAAAATTGGTAATTCTCTTTGAAAAGTTGAAAATAAAAACAAGAAATAAAACCCTCCCAAACAAAAAAAAATTTTCAATGTCAAGAAAAACATACCTATCCAATGAAGCTAGTGATCTAGAAAGGGATAAAGAATTCCAAAGAACAGCTCTGGGAAAAGTTGGTTTGCTGCACATTTTCTAATAACTCAGTCTAGTACTGTCTGTTTCTCAAGCACCACAGAATTCTCTGAAAGCTGATGTTTTTGGTCTGTTTTAAGTTTACAGGGTGGTGAGAATTGATAAGGACTGGGGGTAAGGAATTATACAAATTATACACTGGGTATGTAATACCAAAATACAAGAAAACCTACTTCATTAAGATCATACAATTAATCAAACAGAGTGTATATATAATATCTTTTTTTTTTTTTAAAGCCCTGGATCCAAGGCGTCCAAAGTTATTAAAATAAAGTTCATTCACAGAACAAAAACAAATTTAATCTGAATTGCTTGCAGATACTGCTAATTTTCTTTTTCTTTAAATTAAAAAAATGCATTAATGTGAACTATGTGCAGGGTTTGTTTTTAGTAGTGGTGTTTGTGCACATTGCCTCTGGTGAATTTCCTGGATTTCTCTGACCGCTCTTAAGAGAAAAAGTTTAGAAGTTATGCGTTCTCCTACCCCTATGCCCGACAAACTGATTAGGAGCAGAAGATAAAAGTAGGACTCCTCATATTTTAAGGAGCAGAACTGGGAGTAACTCCTGATCTCTGGGAGTCATTGTTATCCCCTCCTCCCTCAGGGTCCTCTGATAGGTTCAGAGAGCTGGTCTTGTTAGACAGGAGGCTGATACTCTCTTGTGTCAAGGCTGATCCATTTGGTACATCGCTGCTGACATTTTAAAATTTTGAAAAAGGAGAGAGAGAAAAATGATTAGTACAAAAATATCGACAGGGGATATCATTTAGCATGATAAAAAATATATAAATGGCTTCCAAATTTTAATCTACAGCCCCTTATCCATGTTTTAGCACAGGGTTGGCAAACCAAAGCTAGCCAGGTGCGTATTTTTTTTTCAGGTGTGTATTTTTGTAACTAAAGCTTTATTGGAATACAGCCTGCTCATTTGTTTAGCATATTATCCACTGCTTTCAAACCACAGACAAGGGTTGAGAATTGTGACAAAAACTTTAAGGCCCATATCTTAAAATACTACCTGGGCTTTAAGAAAAGTACTTATCCCTGATTTAGCAGGTTTGCTACTACAAAAAATAATTTTGAACTCATGTCTATAATCTTAGCACTTTCAGAGGCCAAAGCAGGCAGATCACTTGAGCTCAGGAGTTGGAGACCAGCCTGGCCAACATGGTGAAACCCTGTCTCTACTAAAAACACAAAAATTGGCCTGGTGGTACGTGCCTGTAAAAACCTACTTGGGAGGCAGAAGCACAAGAATTGCTTGAACCTGAGAGGCAGAGGTTTCAATGAGCCAAGATCGCACCACTACACTCCAGCCTTAGTGATAGAATGAGAGTTTGTCCAAAAAAAAAAAAAAAAAAA
>NW_012102321.1:266861-267642 GCF_000951045.1 Mandrillus leucophaeus
AAAAAAAAAAAAAAAATTTCGGGGTGTTAGTGAATTCCTAAAACCGCTGATGAGCACTAGGAAAACTGCAAGATTTTCCATTAAGTAAGGTGGAATGACCAATTTAAAATACATTATAGGCACAATGGGACAATATACCATTCTTCTGCCTTTCTACCCAACCAGATTAGCTCAAGTGTAGGACCATGGAGGGGTACAGCTCGAATTCAGGTTACAATTAAAGAGATTTTTTTCCCCCAAATGAAAATACATGAAAAGAGAAAGATACTATTTTAAGTCAAGTTTACACAGTGACTTTTCTGGTTTTCTTCAGAACAGGAATACTGAATAAATTAATCCCTGCTCCTGCCTACTTCACAGAATCAAAAAGGTGAGAGCCAAGAACAAGTGTATTTAAAGGAAATAAGAACAACAGAAATTGAGTTACTAAAGGGTTTCAACTGATACCCAAAAGGAATCTTTACTTTTATTCTAAACTTAAACAAAAATTAATACCCCCAAATGATCTTCTAATACAAGAATCATTCTGAATTCCAAAGTGAATCAACTGCTTCTAAAATTTAGGATGATCTGACACATCCAAAGGAGAAGATTGGTCCAAATCTGCCTATAAGAAGGTTGTAGTACAAAAATTAGCTGGATGTGGTGGTGCATGCCTGTAGTCCTAGCTACTCGGGAGGCTGAGGCAAGAGAATCGCTTGAACCCGGGAGGCGGAGGTTGCAGTGAGCCGAGATCGACCCACTACACTCCAGCCTGGTGATAGGAGACTCCCTCTCAAAA
>NW_012102321.1:271622-343778 GCF_000951045.1 Mandrillus leucophaeus
CAAAAATTGGCCTGGTGGTACGTGCCTGTAAAAACCTACTTGGGAGGCAGAAGCACAAGAATTGCTTGAACCTGAGAGGCAGAGGTTTCAATGAGATGAGATCAAGTCATTGCACTGCAGCCTAGGGGATAGAATGAGAGTTTGAAAAAAAAAAAAAAAGCCAGATGCAGTGGCTCATGCCTGTAATCCTAGCACTCTGGGAGGCTGAGGCAGGTGGATCACAAGATCAGGAGTTTGAGACCAGCCTGGCTAAGACAGTGAAACCCTGTCTCTATTAAAAATGCAAAAACTAGCCAGGTATGGTGGCACGTGCCTGTAGTCCCAGCTACTCAAGAGGCTGAGGCAGCAGACTCGCTTAAACCCAGGAGGCAGAAGTTGCAGTGAGCCGAGTCTATGCCATTGCACCCTAGCCTGGGTGACAGGGTAAGATTCTGTCTCAAAAAAAAAAAAAAAAAAAAAAATTGAATCCAAGATAATGCATGAATTAAAATGTCAAAATCCAGGCCTGAAAGCATTAGAAATTTTTGTTATATATCGTCAGGGGGGCAACTTAGGACTGTGTATTCAAAAGCCTCAAAATATCCTCAGAAAATAATTTAAGATATGCAAACAAAGCATTAATTGTAATACTGTTTATTGTAGGGATGTTCATGGTAGTTGATATGTATCTTTTCATATCTGCAGAATATTGGATGATATAGGACAGTCTGAATTAAAAACCAAGGAGGTGGAGTGCTGGGTTTGTGAAACTAGCAAGAGGCTAAATGCCCACACACTTTAAAAAGACTGGAAAAAACCAGGTGTGGTGGCTCATACCTTTAATCCCAGCACTTTGGGAGGCCGAGGCAGGTGGATCACCTGAGGTCAGGAGTTCAAGACCAGCCTGACCAACGTGGAGAAACCCTGTCTCTACTAAAAATACAAAATTAGCCAGGCGTAGTGGTGCACGCCTGTAATCCCAGCTACTTGGGAGGCTGAGGCAGAAAAATTGCTTGAACCCGGGAGGCAGAGGTTGTGGTGAGCCGAGATCGTGCCATTGCACTCCAGTCTAGGCAACAAGAGTGAAGCTCCATCTCAAAAAAAGAAAAAAAAAAAAGACTGGAAAGATAATATAATACTCCAAAATGTTAACAAGAGTTATCTCTGAATATTGGAATTACAGGCAATTTAAAAATTTGCCCTTTTCTAAAATTTTCGATCTCCTAAAGCTAATTTTTTATAACATATTTAAGATGGGGGGGTGACTTTATTTTTTCTACATTGAGCATATAGTACTTTTATAATGTAAAGATACAAGGCTATCTTCGAAATAGATTTAAAAACAAGGGGAAGATGGAAACATAACCAGAAATTTTCCTTTGTTAGGTATTAATAGATAATTCAACCTTGGATCTAAGTTTTGTAACTCCAGATTTATGCAAAAATATTTTTTTTTTTTTGAGACTGAGTCTCACTCTGTCGCCAGGCTGGAGTACAGTGGCACAATCTTGGCTCACTGCAACCTCCCCCTCCCAGGTTCAAGCGATCCTCCTGCCTCAGCCTCCCGAGTAGCTGGGACTACAGGCACAGGCCCCCATGCCAAGCTAATCTTTGCATTTTTAGTAGAGACGGGGTTTCACCATGCTGGCCAGGATGGTCTCGATCTCTTGACCTTGTGATCCGCCCGCTTCAGCCTCCCAAAGTGCTGGGATTACAGGCGTGAGACACTGCGCCTGGCCGCAAAAATATTCTTAATGTACACAGAATAATGATATTTTAAGAATCAAATTATGTTTATGAGGGTACTTCTGATATGACTGGATAATATAATAATTTCTCTTTTGTGTGTAATTTAATATGGCTACGAAAATCTCCTTTTCTTTACCTGAATGTCAATGTAAGGTCCTCAGCCGGAACCTCGTTTTGTGGTTCTGGTTGTCCATTTTCGGCTTGTTTACTTGTATTCAGTTTGCTTTTCATGTCCAGAGAACACTGGTTTTCCTTTGAAAGAGGAAATAAAATCAGTTATCGTCTATTTAATGGTGTTAATGGGAGAGACCAAATTATAGATAATACAAAGTGATGATCCAGAAATCATATTTAATTTTGTAAAATAACCAAAGAAACTGGCAGACTAAAAGAGTGACATACATAAAAACATAACAGAATACAACCCACTTGCTCACTAACCAAGCTGGACAAAAAGAGAGACAATGCCTCAAGCTAATGTGAAAAAAAAATTCACAGAAAAAAACGATAACCTAGAAAGGCGGCCAGGCATGGTGGCTCATCCCTGTAATACCAGCAGTTTGGAGGCTGAGGCAGGTGGACTGCCTGAGGTCAGTTCGAGACCAGACTGGCCAACATGGCAAAACCCCATCTCTACTAAAAATACAAAAATCAGCCAGGTGTGGTGGTGCACGCCTGTAATCCCAGCTACTCAGAAGCTTGAGGCAGGAGAATCACTTGAACCCAGAAGACGGAGGTTGTAGTGAGCTGAGATTGTACCACTGCACTCCCCCACTGGGTGACAGAGTGAGACTCCCTCCAAAAAAGAAAAAAAAAAAGGCTGGGTGTGGTGGCTCACACCAGTAATCTCAACACTTTGGGAGGCTGAGGTGGGTGTATCACCTGAGGTCAGGAGTTCGAGATCAGCCTGGCCAACATGGCAAAACCCCATCTCTACTAAAAATATTAAGAAATTAGTTGGGCGTGGTGGTGGGCACCTATAATCCTAGCTACTTGGGAGGCTGAGGCAGAAGAATCACTTGAACCCAGGAGGCTGAGGTTGCAGTGAGCTGAGATTGTGCCACTGCACACCAGCCTGGGCAACAGTGCGAGACTCCATCTCAAAAAAAACAACTAAAAAAAACCCCAAAAAACCAAAAACTACACTGGTGTGGTGGCAGGCACCTGTAATCCCAGCTACTCGGAAGACTGAGGCAGGTGAATCACTGGAACATGGGAGGCGGAGGTTGCAGTGAGCTGAGATTGCGTCACTGCCCTCCAGCCTGGGTGACAGAGACTCAGTCTCAAAAAAACAAAAAAAGCAAACCAAAGTACAATAAATATCTTTAACATACTTACTGAAAGCAAAAAAACCTGCACACTCAATTTATTTGCTTAGAAAGATTATGAAAACTATGCAACAAAAAAATCATATCATGCAACCTGAGGAACCCCCTAAGATTCAAAATTTACTAAAATGAATGTCTGTGCACTATGAAGCAAATCCTAAGCATATTAATGGATATAGTTCCAAGGAAAGAATGTGCAGACTGTGTATCACTCATAGCAAAAAAGAGGTCATTGTTATAAAGGCTACGAAGCTGGAATATTATTTGGTGAATACATCTTTATATAACACGTTGTCATTGCAAAATAGTAAACACCATCCTATTTGCTTCCCTAATCGGTATGCTAAACAGAGATTTAAGAACTTCCATTAAGTTCTTAAATTAAAGAAGCATTAAAACCTTGTTTTCCCTAAAAGTTAATGAAGAATTCTAAGACAAAAAACACACTCAAACCAAAAGAGAGGAAGGGAATGATAAAATAGTAAGGTAGTCCACCCGCATGATAATTATTTTAAATATTAACCACTCATCAGAGTGCCTTGAAGTGATGATTCTGTAGCTCTAGATAATTCTAGAGCCACATGAAAGATTTCATTTCACCTTCCCCCTCTCTTCCCACCATAACACTCACCATACTCAGTTCCCGTGTTCTCTTCCCGATTTCCCTTTCCACCTGGTGCAG
The DNA here is from genome assembly GCF_000951045.1 of Mandrillus leucophaeus. NCBI lineage: Eukaryota > Metazoa > Chordata > Mammalia > Primates > Cercopithecidae > Mandrillus > Mandrillus leucophaeus. The sequence continues at coordinate 275,361 of NW_012102321.1, forward strand.
TTCCAAGCTCAACTGCTCACTTGAGATCATTCCAGGCCATTTTGGAGGTGGCGGTGGTGGGGGCTGTGACTGGCCTGCCAGGGTGTTTGCCTCCCTCTGCAACACCAGTCTGTTACTAACAGCCTAGTGCATAAAGCCAAGCACAGAGAAAACTCAACACACTTCACACCATGCACAGAATAACCAGGCTCAATTCCACACCACAGCCTTAAGTAGCTTATCACCCAGCTATTTGCAACAAAAATAATGCAACTGTAAGGCACTGTTCTCTTTGAGTACCATTTGAACAATAAAAGAACAAAACAGGGACATTTAAATTTAGTAAACAGTAATTTCATCTTAAGTATACATTGCTCTTTGTATTTTCTGATTTGAAAGAGAAGTTGGCTGTGCATGGTGGCTCATGCCTTTAATTCTAGCACTTTGGGAGGCTGAGGTGGGAGGATCACTTGAGGCCAGGAATTTGAGACCCACCTGGGCAATACATCAAGACCTTGCCTCTACAAAAAAAAAAAAAAAAAAATTAGCCTAGGATGGTGGTGTGGGCCTGTAGTCCTAGCTACTAGGGAGGATCACTTGAGCCCAGGAGTTTAAGATTACAGTGAGCTATGATCATGCCACTGCACTCCATGCACTCCAGCCTGGGCAACAGAGTGAGACCTTGTCTCTCAGAAAAAAAAAAAAAAAAGGAAATGGAAGAAAAACAAGTCAACTACAGATGTGCATCTTTCCCCCTCTGTTTTTAATGGTAATTTTCTCTGAAGTAAATCCTATAACTTATTTCATTGAAACCTCAGTAATGGCAAGGACTTTTAACTGTACTGAGTTAAATATGTGGCAAGTTTCTAAATAATACTGATAGTCTTTTTGGACAGAAAATGTGCCTGGAAACTTTAAAACAAAAAACCATGCATTTGAGGATATGCAGTGATGCCTTATTGGGTGGAAGGTCTGAATCTTTAAAAAGTTAATGAACGAAAGATTGCCATAAGCAAACATAGCATTCTGTTTCTGTGACAGGAATCAGCAAGACGTTTTGAATCAATGTAAATAAGCAATGGCAAAAGCAGACAAAATCTAAATATTACATAGATTTTTTAAAATTCCTAAATCTAATTGTGTACATAGGGGCACAAGTCAGCTAAATGTTTCGAAAACAATCTCCTACTGGTATTCCTAAAAAGAAAGTCTACTAAGAAAAAGTCTTATAACTTTTTTTCCCTCCAAAGTGATGGCTTACTTATTATTAAAGATTATGGTAGAAAGACAGACTAATGTTCTCACAGTACCATTTTTTCCTCCAGAAAGGACAATGTATTTATCATTAGAATGTCTTCAGTTTTCCATATTCAAAGAATATGTTCCAATGTAAAGGATGATATATAAACAAAACCTAGTCTTCCTTATGTGACACTTGAAAGATTTTTTAAATTCTTGTTTTTTTTTTGAGACAGGGTCTCACTCTGTCGCTCAGGCTGGAGTGCAGTAGCACCATCCAGGATCACTGCAGCCTTGACCACCCTGGGCTCAGGTGATCCTTCTGCCTTCAGCATCCTGAGTAGCTGAGACTACAGGCATGCACTACCATGCCTGGTGAATTTTTGCACTTTTTGTAGTGAAGGGATTTTGCCATGTTGCCCGGGCTGGTCTCAAACTCCTGAGCTCAAGCAATCCGTCTGCCTTGGCCTCCCAAAGTGCTGGGATTACAAGCACGAACCACCACATCCAGCCAGATTTTAAAAATTCTTTAGTTTTTGTTTTTCTAAGTGTCAGGCAGCATGATGGAAAGAACACTGAATCTGAAATATGAAGACTTGAGTTCATGTTTCAATTTTTGAGAAACTCATATACTTCAATCAAAAAAGGAAGACAATACCACCTGTCTAACCTACCTATTAGCGATATTGTAAGGGTCAAATAAGATACATGGTAGTGATTTTTAAATGGTACAGAACTACATAAATGAAAAGTGTTATTATTCTTATTACACTGGAACTATGTTTTATTTTTTAAGTCAAAGTTCTTTTTTTTTTTGAGACTGAGTCTCACACTGTAGCCTGGGCTGGAGTGCAATGGCGCGATCTCGGCTCACTGCAACCTCTGCCTCCCTGGGTTCACACGACTCTCCTGCCTCAGCCTCCTGAGTAGCTAGGATTACAGGCGCACACCAGCATGCCCAGCTAATTTTTTGTATTTTTAGTAGACATGGGGTTTCACTATGTTGGCCAGACTAGTCTTAACTCCTGACCTCATGATCTGCTTGCCTCGGCCTCCCAAAGTGCTGGGATTACAGGGGTGAAATCCCGTCTCTAATAAAAATACAAAAATTAGCTGAGTATGGTGGTGTACATCTATAATTCCAAGTACTCAGTAGGCTGAGGCAGGAGAATCACATGAACCCAGGAGGTGGAGGTTGCAGTGAGTTGAGATCACGCCCCCTCACTCCAGCCTGGGCAACAGAGCAATACTCTGTCTCAAAAAACAAAAAACAAAAAACAAAAACAAACAAACAAACAAACAAAACTTAAATGTGCCATCAGGGAATACAAGCTCCTGTTGGGAAATTTTAGGTAATCTGTTTTCTATTCTTAGGTAGTAGAAATTTTACGTTTTCTATTGTCCCAGAGCTAAACCCAGTATTGAATTCTTTGAAGAATGGAAACCTACACTAACTCCTAAGAAATAGACCTTAAAGTTTTTTGTTCATAGTGCCTCAAAAGTTCCTGTTTAAAATCTCTGAGAACCCTTCAAAAATTGGAACAAAAATGGCTCTCTAGGCTGGTACCTCTAGTCCACGTAGCTGGGTCTGCTGGCTAATCTGATGGTTCAATTGTTGCAATTCTAGTCGTAGCTGTTCTCTCTCAGCAGATGGAAGGGGTTTTCCATGACTGGCCACTTCTGACATAGATATTCTCTCCCTTTGGTTAGAAAGAAAGTGTGAAGTAAATTTTAACATTTCATTTTTTTAAGATATTACTGACCAGAAAAACAAAAAGAAGTTGCATAATTTTAAAGGTTTCTACATGTCTATTCAAGTAAAAAGAATGACTCATACCTCTCACTGAAGTGTCCCTGAGAAGGTATGTTTTGATGAGGTGAATATGGAGAACCTCCCCAGCCACCGTGGGTTCCATATGGACTATAATCTGTAAGAGAATGATTTATTATGGTATGAGATAATTCACAGATTTGATTCTTCTTTTAAGGTACTCATAATCTAAAAGACATCAGGGTATTGCATACACAGATATCTGGTATCTATCTTAAATGGCCAGATTTTTAAAATTCTTTAACTTTGTTTTTCTAAATGTCAGGCAGCATGATGCTGGGTGCTGATACATGTTTGTTTCTTCCCCAATGAACTTTCAGTCTTTGTAGTTTTTCTTCCAAATTACTGTATAATGAGAATGTTATTCCCCCATATAGCAATGAAGCTATTTGAGGTGGGGGTGGGATGGGGAAGAAACATTAGGAAAGCTTCACATATAGACATTTAATTTCAGTTTATATACCTAAAATTCACTGGGTTATATTACCTTTCTTACAGGGATGATTCCCTGGAAAGTTTGAAAATTACTGCCTTGCAAGATTACTAAAAACACTGATAGTAAATGGGGAGCAGGGGTAATGCTGAAAGTCAAGATTATGAACCCTTTAGGTCAGCTTACCTTTGAGATTCTTACCTGAAATGTTAATAGATTTTGTAGGAGCTCCCTGAGGTGCCATAGCCTGCATTGGACCAGCACCCTGATATATAGTTTTGGAAGTTCGCGAGATGGCACCAAACCGAGACACTGTTGGTCGGTCTCCAAATGGGATGAGGTCATCATCACTGGTTTCTGCTGCTCTTCTCTGAAGATCTAATCGCTGGTCCCTCATTCCTTTACTCTCCACATTCTGATAAAAAAGCAAAATGAGAAATCTACCCCACACTCAGATCGCTCTGTAACCTAATTTTTTCTAGATCTGTAATAAGGTCAAAGATGAGTACAACACTCTTACTGGTAAGACTAAAATCATTAGTTACCTTTGGTTGTTTTTATGTAACACTGGTTTCTAAACCTCTGAGGTGAGGGGCGACAGGGTCCCACTCTGTTGCCCAGGCTGGAATGTAGGGGCACTATCATGGCTCACTGCATCCTCAACCTCCTGGGCTCCAGTGATCCTCACACCTCAGCCTCCCAAGTAGCTGGGACTATAGGCATGTACCACCATATTCAGCTAATTTTTTTTTTTTTATTATTTATAGAGACGAGGTCTCCCTATGTTGACCAGGCTGGTCTCAAACTCCTGGGCTCAAGCAATCCTCCTGCCTCAAGTTCAACCTCCCAAAGTGCTGGGATTACAGGTATGAGCTACTGCACCTGACCTAAGAAATACATTTTTAAAATTTATGGGAGGCCATTGTTTTGGACTAAGCTCCTGCACTAAGCCCCAAGACACCAGATCAAAGCAGAATGTAATCACTTGTGCTAGATGCCACAAAATCAAACTGAACTTGAAAATGCGTCAGTTTTCCAAAAAACAGGAGATTCACAGCAATCAATCATAAGAGGATCACTCAATTAGAACTGGTAAGTCCCTTCTGCTTTAGTCCTATAAGAAAAATAACTTTGAAACAGCTAATCTGAGTTTCGTTCCTTTTCTCTGTTTAGCTCATTAGAGCATATTTCTATTTCATAGATGAAATGCTTCCTGATTAATCAATCACTAATAAAAGCCAATTCAATCTTTAAGAAATACATATATATAATGATCTAGTGTGTGTATATATATATATGCATACAAATATACATTTATCCCTATATATTGTTACACACATATATAGACACACAAATATATAATTTGTATGCACATTAACATTTGAGAAATACTAGATTAGACTTCTTTCACCTATTCGGGAGATTTTCAATTTCCTCCCAAATTTCAAGTCCTCTAGATTGGACTGCAACTTTTTGTTTGTTTTTGAGATAGGATTTTGCTCTGTCACCAGGTTGGAGTGCAGTGGTGTGTGAGCCTCAACCTCCTGGGCTCAAGCAATCCTCCTGCCTCAGCTTCTCAAGTAGCTGGGACCACGGACGTGCACCACCACACCTGGCTAATTAAAAACATTTTTGAGGAGATGGGGTCTTGCTATGTTGCCCAGGCTGGTCTTGAACTCCTGGATTCAAACAATCCTCCCACCTTGGCCTCCCAAAGTGCTGGCATTACAGGTGTGAGTCACCATGCCTGGCCCAAACTTTTTAATTCTTTACTGATTTAAGAAAGTGAGTTTTGTTTTGCTAATACTCATGTTACTTTAATATAATAACCCTTTTTGAAAGCCAAGTACAAGGCAAACATTCCTGCCTAATTTCCCCTCATTTCTTTCCAATAAGAGCCTTATTACAGCCCAAAAACAATGCTTCTGTAATCCTACTGCAAAAAAAAAAAAAAAAAAAAAAAAAGGATTTATTTTGCTTTTTCTCCCTCTAAAACTCTATGTTCTTTGGGGGGGGGGGCGGGGCTGGCATATAATCATATTTATGCTATTAGATATCACTTCACTCATTTACAGTGGTTATCAGCATCCAAATCTTTTTCTTATGGCAAATATTGGTCTTTTCTTAACCACCTGGAAAAGTATTTATCCATGAAAATCTATATAACCTAGGAAAAACCTATACAATATCTTACTAACTCTGTTAAGAGTAATAAGGACAAATGGGTTAAGAATAGTCAAGGTATACCATACCGGTAATTCAGCAATACCATTCCTTTTTTTTTTTTTTTTTTGAGATGGAGTCTCACTCTGTCATCTAGGCTGGAGTACAGTGGCACAATCTCAGCTCACTGCAACCTCTGCCTCCCGGGTTCATGCCATTCTCCTGTCTCAATCTCCCAAGTACCTGGGATTACAGGCTCCTGCTACCATGCCCAGCTAATTTTTGTGTATTTAGTAGAGATGAGGTTTTGCCATGTTGGCCAGGCTGGTCTCAAACTTCTGACCTCAAGTGATCCACCTGCCTTGGCCTCCGAAACTGCTGGGATTACAGGCATGAGCCACAGTGCCCAGCCAGCAAGACCATTTCTAAGTGTAACTTTCATGCATGTGAAGACATATATACATAAGAATGTTTGTTGGAGTACCATACATAATAGTGAAAGATCAAAAATAGCCTAAATGTCCACTAATACAAAAACAAATCATTGTATGGTATCATTTATACAGAATATCTCGCAAAAGTAGCTAAAATCAATAATCCTGAGCTACAGATATAAATATGGGCTGGGCATTGTGGCTCACACCTGTAATCCCAGCATTTTGGGAGGCCGAGGAGGGCAGATCACCTGAAGTCAGGAGTTTGAGACGAGCCTGACCAACATGGCAAAACTGTGTCTCTACTAAAAATACAAAAAAATTAGCCAGGCATGGTGGTATGTGCCTGTAGTCCCAGCTCCTCGGGAGGCTGAGGCAGGAGAATCGCTTGAACTCAGGAGGCGGAGGTTGTAGTGAGCTGAGATCATGCCACTGCACTCCAGCCTGGGTGACAGAGTGGAACTCTGTCTCAAAAAAAAAAAAAAAAAAAAAAGACACAATTTAAAAGCAATGCTGAGTGAAAACATGAAAATACAAGCTGAAGTGTATAATTTATATAAGGTCTATAAACATATAAAACAACATTGTTTAGGAATAGTATAAAATTATCCATGGCCAGGCGCACTGGCACACACCTGTAACTACAGCACTTTCAGAAGCAGGAGAATCCCTTGAGCCCAGGAGCTCAGGAGCTCAGGACCAGCCTGTTCTGCCTAGGCGACATAGCAAGACCTCATCTCTACCAAAAAAAAAAAAAAAAAATTAGCTGAGCATAGTATCACACATCTGTGTCCCAGCTACTTGGGAGGGTGAGGTGGGAGGATCACTTGAGTCCAGGAGCGTGAGGCTGCAGTGAGCTGTGATTGTGACACTGCACTCCAGCATGAGGAAGATCCTGTCTTAAGGGGAAATAAAATTATCCATGAAAATGATAAATACTAAACTCAGGATAGAGATTACTGACAGGGAATGAAAGAGGGAGAAAAACGAGACTTGGGAAATATATACAGGGGGATATACTTCTTGAAAATTGTATTTCTTTAAAAAATAAAAAGGCAATGAAGATACTATCCAAGTAGGGTAGCTCATGCCTGTAATCCCAGCACTTTGGGAGGCAGAGGCGGTAGGATCACTTGAGGCCAGGAGTTTAAGATCAGTCTGGGAAACATAGCAAGACCCCATCTCTACAAAATTTTTTAAATTAGCTGGGTGTGGTGGCATGCACCTGTAGTCCTAGCTACTCAGGAGGATCACCTGAGTTCAGGAGTTTGAAGTAACAGTGAGCCATAATCATGTCACTACACTCCACCCTGCGCGATGAAGATCGATCCTATTGCTATAAAGTGATAAGCTGAAGCTGGGCATGGTGGCTCACGCCTGTAATCCCAGCACTTTGGGAGGCCGAGACAGGTGGATCACTTGAGGTCGGGAGTTCAAGACCAGCCTGACCAACATGGAGAAACCCCGTCTTTACTAAAAAATATAGCTGGGTGTGGTGGCATGCACCTGTAGTCCTAGGTACTCAGGAGGATCTCCTGAGTTCAGGAGTTTGAGGTTACAGTGAGCCATAATCACGTCACCGCATTCCACCCTGGGTGACAAAGATCGATCCTATCTCTATAAAAAGAGGTAAGAGGAAGCTGGGCACAGTGGCTCACGCCTATAATCCCAGCACTTTGGGAAGCCGAGGCGGGTGGATCACTTGAGGTCGGGAGTTCGAGACCAGTCTGACCAACATGGAGAAACTCCGTCTCTACTAAAAAATACAAAATTAGCCAGGTGTGGTGGTGCATGCCTGTAATCCCAGCTACTCCGGAGGCTGAGGCAGGAGTATCACTTGAACCTGGGAGGTGGAGGTTGCGGTGAGCTGAGATTGCGCCATGGCACCCCAGTCTGGGCAACAAGAGTAAAAGTCTGTCTCAAAAAAAAAAAAAAAAAAAAGATAAGATTTTGATAATATTTTAACTTGGTTATTAGAAACACTGGTGTTACATGATTTTTCACTAAAGAATAAAATAACCCAAGTATTAAATTTCAGCATCTTAGAGTTCACTTGAAGCTGAGCAGCTGTAATTCTGACTCAAATACTACTCTCGTTCACTAGATTCAACTTTGTTATTTAAACTTCAGAGTTGTGAAAAATAATTTTTTTTTTGAGAATTTTTTTTTGAGATGGAGTGCCACTTTGTCGCCCAGGCTGGAGTGCAGTGGCACAATCTTGGCTCACTGCATGTGCTGCCTCCCGGGTTCACACCATTCTCCGTGAAAAAGAATTTTAACTTATTTGGTGAAGGGGTCCAAGATCCTAATTAATTATGTAAAATAATTTAATCTGGGTACTAAACAATTGTTGAGAAATTGCTATTTGCACAGAAATATAATAAATGCTCTGTCTCAGTAAGTATTAAAAGATTTTTATTTACATCTAAATGAATCAAAAACCTGTACTGCTTAAAGATAACTCAATTGCAGAGTATAGAATATGGTCTGAAACTCTTAAGCAAAGCTGAATTATTTATGCCTAAATGGTAATGGGTGAAAATTTATTTGGTTTATCTTGATTTGTATTAATTATTGCTTAGCTGTTACACATACCATCATTTCCACACTCCCTGCTGCCACAACATCTTTGGGTTTTGCATCTTTGGTTCCAATGTAGGAGCCGATGGTGTCACATGACCAGGGAGAGTATTGGCTATAATCATTTCCTTTGTATTTCCCAGCTACCTTCAAGTCTTCATCCAAAAACTACAGATGGAGAAAGAAAAAATAAAAGAAAAACAAAAAGAAACAGGAAATGGGTCTATGAATAACAAGATAGAGAAAGCAGGGAATTTCTTAGAACATTGTGCTGAAGCAACATAATGATGATTATTCGATTTTTAAGTGCCACAATAGAAGATTTTTGTAAACTATGAAAAATATAAAATAAGTGAAGAGTGATTTTTAGCTTTCAGTTTTTGTTTTGTTTTTTTTTTTACCTTAGCAGAAGGTTAAAAAAAAAAAAAGAAAAAAGAAAAAAGATAATTCAATATCCTTCCAGGAATCAGGCTAGGATTTTATGGGTTTGCTCATCCTTTTCTTCATTAGATCAGTAAACATTTAAGCATATATGTACCAAGCCATAGTTTTGCTAGACCCTCCTCAATGTTTCTTTCAATAAAATCAAGGTAAACAAGAACATTAAAAATTTTGAGTTTTATAGTACATGATGATGTAGTAACTTTTTACTGAAATCTCTTTAATAGCAATAATTCATATCTTGAATAAATTCTGCTTCTTAGGTTGATTCAATGAGATGAAAAGGATGTCTAATTTTTATCTTTTCAAGATAAGTTCTCCAGTCTAAAAACAGAATAGCTATTCTAAGGCTAATATATTTTCACTAAAATTGCAACATTCACATTTATAAAATGTTTTACATTTTCAAAATGTTTTCACGTATACTACCTAATAAGCTCCTAAATCCATAATAGACAACACAGGTGATATGACCAAGGCTATACCAGTATAGGGCAGTGCTAGGACTATAACTTTAATGTTTCTTTCATTTTATTACAAGACATATATACACTGATATCTAGGGGTATCAGTGATCATACTAAAAACACCTCTTTGCTGAGTTATCATTGTTGGCCTTCTGCACTGACATAGTAGTATCACTCACTGTCAACCACTCTTCATTGGTATTGGTTCATTTAAGTGGATCTATGCCTCCCACTATACTAAAAACATCTCTTTTCTGAGTCATCATTATTGGCCTTCTGCACTGACACAGGGTCTGCTGATCACTAGTATCACTCATTGCCAACCACTCTTCTGCTTCTATTATTCATAACCTTTTCCCTTTTCTTTGTCCTACTATTATTTAAAAAAAAAATTTTACGCTTTTTTATTTTTCTTCTACTTATTAAACTTTAGATAGAACAGCTAACTTTTAAAACACATGACCTACCAATTACAGTGCTCCTTTTTTTTGAGACGGTGTATCGCTCTGTCACCCAGGATGAAGTGCAGTGACATGATCTCCGCTCTCTGCAACCTCTGCCTCCCAGGTTCAAGCCATTCTCCTGACTCAGCCTCCCAAGTAGCTGGGATTACAGGTGCGTACCTCTACACCTGGCTAATTTTTGCATTTTTAGTAGAGACAGGGTTTCACCATGTTGGCCAGGTTCGTCTGGAACACCTGACCTCAGGTGATCCACCTACCTCAGCCTCCCAAGGTGCCGGGATTACGGGTGTGAGCTACCACGCCTAGCCAAGAGTGCTCCTTTTTTAAATCTCTGACTGTAGTGTATTATATGCAGCTATTTAAATGAATGAGATAAATTTATATACTGACATACAAAGACAGCCAGGAAAATGGATTAGGTAAAAACAAAGGCAAAACAGACATAAAACCAAGATGTATTTACTAAATGATCCTATTAAAAAATAATAATGAGGCTGGGCAAGGTGGTTGACATCTGTAATCCCAGCACTTTGGGAGGTCGAGGCAGGCAGATCACCTAAGGTCGGGAGTTCAAGACCAGCCTGGCCAAGGTGGTAAAACCCTGTCTCTACTAAAAATACAAAAATTAGTTGGGTGTGGTGGTGTATGCCTGTAGTTCCAGCTACTCAAAAGGTTGAGGCAGGAAAATTGCTTGAACCTGGGAGGCAGAGTTGCAGGGAGCCAAGTTTGCACCACTGCACTCCAGCCTGGTCAACAGAGTGAGATTCCGTCTCAAAAAGAAAAAAAAAAAAAGTAATAACAATAATAATAAAGAGATCCAACAATCCCACTACTGGGCATTCATCCAAAGGAAAATAAATCAGTATATGAAGGGATATTTACACCCTCATGTTTTATTCCCAATAGCCAAGATACAGAATCAACCGAAGTGTACAGCAACAGATGAATTGATAAAGAAAATGTGGTATATATACAATGAAATATTATTCAGACATAAAAGAGAATAAATCCTGTCATTTGCAGCAACCTAGATGAGCCTGGAGGACAACACATTAAGTGAAATTGGTTAGGCACAGAAAGATAAATATTTCATGTTCTCACTCATATGTGGGAGCTAAAAAGTTGAGTCACAGAAGTAGAGAGTGGAACTGTGGTTATGAGAGACCAGAAAGGGAATGGAGTGAGGCAAGGGGAGACAGAGCTTGGTTAATAGATACAAAATTATAGCTACATAGGAGGAATTACTTCTAGCATTCTATAGCCCTGCAGGGTGAATACAGTTAATAATTTACTATATATTTTCTAAAAGCCAGAAGAGAGGATTGTTTTTCCTGATTTGAAAAAATTATGTTTTTTTTTTTGAAGAAAACTTTTAACATCATAAACTGATCTTTATATACAATTTTATTCATTATTTCTATAGACCAATTCAATTCAGGTTTATTTACTTATTTACAAATGACATAAAAAATGTGGGCTGGGCATGGTGGGTGGATTGCTTGAGCCCATGAGTGTGAGATCAACAGCCTGGGCAACACAGCAAGACCCTGTCTCTTTTTTAAGAAAATAGAAACATTTAAAAAAAAATTTTCCACTTAGGATCTTGGAAGTCAAAATAAAATGGAAAGTATCTAGGACAGATTGACAAAAGAAACAAATATCAACAAAATAATTTTCAATTTGATGAAGAAAGAAACCACAATCTTAGGCTGGGCATGGTGGCTCGCACCTATAATCCAGCACTTTGGGAGGCCAAAGCGGGCGGATCATGAGGTCAGGAGTTCAAGACCAGCCTGGCCAACATAGTGAAACCCCGTTCCTACTAAAAATACAAAAAATTAGCCAGCATGGTGGCGGGCGCCTGTAATCCCAGCTACTTAGGGGGCTGAGGCGGGAGAATCGCTTGAATGTGGGAGGCGGAGGTTGCAGTGAGCCAAGATCACGCCATTGCACTCCAGCCCAGGTGACAGTGTGACATTCCATCTCAAAAAAAAAAAAAGAAAGAAAGAAACCACAATCTTCATACAACAACAACAACAACAACAACAACAACAACATCAGGTTTGCAGTAAGAGATGTGGCTTTTTTTTTTTTCTACAGGCGTGAGCCACTGTGCTGGGCCGATTTATAAAGGAAGCTTGAGATAAACATTGTCAACAATGTTGTAGATATGAAAAGCAAGGACAACAGCAGATCTGCCCAGCATTTTTCCTTGAAATAAAATCTGAAGATATTTATTTAGCCCACAAGAAGAATGTTATTTATACAATGTTATATAATGCAAAAATTGACAATTAAAATATAACACTGCTCTCTTCTTCAAAGAAAAGTTGGATGACTGGCCGGGCACAGTGGCTCATGCCTGTAATCACAGCACTTTGGGAGGCTGAGGTGGCTAGATCATCTGAAGTTAGGAGTTCGAGACCAGCCAACATGGTGAAACCCCAACATGGTGAAACCCCGCCTCTACTAAAAATACAAAAATCAGCCTGGCATGGTGGTGCATGCCTGTAATCCCAGTTACTCAGGAGGCTGAGGCAGGAGAATCGCTTGAACCAGGGAGGTGGAGGTTGCAGTGAGCCGAGATCGTGCCACTGCACTGTAGCCTGGGCAACAGAGCAAGAGTCTGTCTCAAAAAAAAAAAAAAAAAAAAAAAAAAGAAAAGAAAAGAAAAGTGGGATGACTGTTCTGAATGACTTAAAAGCTACCTGCCTACCAGTCAAAGGATGACTGAAACTCTCTGGAAGCATCCTGCATTTCTGTAGACTTGACCTTGCAGTGGCAAGTATCACATACACAATTGTCCAAGGAAGAGAGGATTTTGAATGTTCCCAATATAAATAAAAGGTAAATGTTTGAGATAATATGCTAATTAGCCTGCTTTGATCATTGCATATTGTATACGTGTATTGACGTATCACTTTGGGAGGCCAAGGCAGGTGGATCACCTGAGGTCAGGAGTTTGAGACCAGCCTGACCAACATAGAGAAACCCTGTCTCTACTAAAAATACAAAATTAGCTAGGCGTGGTGGCGCATGACTATAATCCCAGCTCCTCGGGTGGCTGAGGCAGAAGAATCACTTGAACCCGGGAGGCAGAGGTTGCGGTGAACCAAGATCGTGCCATTGCACTCTAGCCTGGGCAACAAGAGTGAAACTCCATCTCAAAAAATAAAAATAATAAAAAAAAAGAAATATCACCCTGTATCCCATAAACTTGTACAATTATAATGTGTCTACTAGAGAGATGTTAGTTCATGCACAGAAAGAAGGTGAAATATATATAAAAAGTTTAAATATATAATAAACAGTGGTTATAGAAAATGAGATTTTGGAGAAACTTCTCTTTCTATATCATGTATTTCCATAATGTATGAATTTAGTACAATTATACACAGGTTGTTTTATTTATTTATTTTTAAATTTTTGCTGAGAAGGAGTCTCGCTCTGTCGCCCAGGCTGGAGTGCAGTGGTGTGTGATCTCGGCTCACTGCAACCTCTGCCTCCTGGGTTCAAGCAATTCTCCTGCCTCAGTCTCCCAAGTAGCTGGGATTACAGGCGCCCACCATCATGCCTGGTTAATTTTTGTATTCAGGTTGTTTATAATCAGAACTGAGGTTTAAATATGTATCTTTGTATCTCAGTAACTAAAATAATACTAGATAATGTTCCTTAATAGCCAGGCATTATTATAATTTTTATTAGGAGTAAAAATAACAATAATAAATATGAATTGTTTACTGAATGCCTGCTACATACCAGATGCCTTATGTTTCATCTTCACCATACCACTATGAGGTAGGCTTTCCTATGTTTGATTTATAAATGAAGAAACTTGCACCTCAGGGTTCAGGGATGCTAAGTAATTTTAAAAAGATCACACAGTGAAGGACACAACTGAACCTCAAAGTTTCCTATGTTTGATACCAAAAACTGCTCACTTTTCACAATGTCATATTGTTTTCCACATTTCTTATAAAACAATATAGCATAACAAAGTTCCAGGGTGTACTCTAATAAAGAATTTTTGAAAAAATATCACACCTGTTTTTTTTTTTTTCCCCTCCAACTTTTTTGAGACAAGGTCTTTGTTACTCAGGCTGGAGTGCAGTAGCACAATCATAGCTCATTGCAGCATGGACCTCCCAGGTTCAAGCAATCCTCCCACCTCAGCCTCCCAAGAAGCTGGGACTGCAGGCGTATCCCACCACATCTGGCTAATTTTTATTTTTAAATTTGTAGGAATAGGGTCTATGTTGCTCAGACTGGTCTTGAACTCCTGGGCTCAAGTCATCTTCCCACCTCAGCCTCCCAAAGTATGGGATTACAGGTGTGAACTACTGCACACCTGGCTGTTTTTACTTTACAAATAAAACTACATTAATAGAAGACGTTGTGACTTTACTAATAACCTACGTTTTTGTGGAAAACTCATCCAAAGTGTTTAGATGGGAAAACTAGATATTGTGAACAACTTCTATTTAGTAGAACTTCCTTCATACTTCCTTCATTTCTTCCTTCAACTTCCTTCATACACCCAACAAGACACTATTTACTATGTGTGATGTACTTCTCCATTTTCATTTATTATTCATGATTTGTCAGTTAGTAACGGTTAGAATTGTAATTCTATACATAAAGGATGAAAGACAAGTTCCTTACATAGTATCAACTGTAATCCTGAGAAAACTTACTTGATTATTTAAAAAAAATATATAAACTATAAGCTAAAGCAGTATGTACAACCAACAAAACAAATACGATTACTTTAAAGTTGGATTTTTTGGGCTGGGTGCAGTAGCTCATGCCTGTAATCCCAGCACTTTAGGAGGCCAAGGCGGGTAGATCATTTGAGGTCAGTTCGAGACCAGCCTGGCCAACATGGTGAAACCCCATCTCTACTAAAAATACAAAAAAATTAGCTGCGTGTGGTGGCACATGCCTATAATCCCAGTTACTGGGGGAGGCTGAGGCAGGAGAATCGCTTGAACCCAGGAGGCAGAGGTTGCAGTGAACCAAGATCGCACCACTGCACTCCAGCCTGGGCAACAGGGCAAGACTCCGTCTCAAAAAAAAAAAAAAAAAAAAAAGTTGGCTTTTTGAAAAGACGAACAAAATTGATAAATCCTTAGCAGGACTGACAAAAAGAATTACCAATATAGAACTAGAAAAACGAACATCACTGTAGACCATATAGACATTAACATAATAAGACAACACTTATTCACCATAACTAGTAGCACTGTCGTACAGAAATACAAAGAAGCTGACTCCCCAAATTATGGTTATTGCCCTGTGATACATTAACCAGCTTTTTTAAAAGCAATCTTATTTGACTGTTGTTTTTCTCTGATTTTCACTATCTATATTTATGTGTCTTTCCTATTCATTAAACCAACTTTTCTGGCTGGTCTCCTCATTACTGAGTTAAATAAATCTTTGATATGTCTTACTTATTTAAAACAATTCTGAAACTAGGATTAAAGTTTCATAAATACGATAAAGATTTTCTGCCAAAAAGCCTACAACATAATGGTAAATTATTATTAAAAGCTCCATTTACTCAAAGATTAGAAAGGAGTCAAGAATATGTGTTACAATCACTTCTATTCAGCATTATGCTGGAGTCCAAAATAATAAGACAAAGACAAGACAAAAGGATTAAAAAGGGGAAAAAAGATTATTCAGAGGACATAATTGTGTGCATAGAAAATTCAAAAGAATCTAACAGTATCATAATTAATAAAGAAATTTAGCAAGCCTGCTGAATAGAAGGGTCAATACAAAAAATCTATTTCTCTATATTAATAATAGAAAATAAAAATTTCCAAACAATTCTATTTAAAATAGTTTCAAAAAACAATGATTATCTAGGAATAAACTCAATGTAAGATGTGCAAGACACTGAGTATGAAATATAAAGAAAATTCAAATAAATGAAGGGGTATATGATGTTCAAAGAGACTTGATATTAGAAAGATGTCACTTCTCAGCTGGGCACGGTGGCTTATGCTTGTAATCCCAGTACTTTGGGAGGCCGAGGCGGGCAGATCACCTGAGGTCAAGAGATCGAGACCATCTTGGCCAACAGGGTGAAACCCCAGTGCTACTAAAATACAAAAAACTAGCCGGGCATGGTGGCTCATGCCTGTAGTCCCAGCTACTTGGGAGGCTGAGGCAGAAGAATCACTTGAACCCAGGAGGCGGTGGCTGCAGTGAGCTGAGATGGCACCATTGCACTCCAGCCTGGCGAAAGAGCAAGACTCTGTCTCAAAAAAAAAAGAAAAATGTCACTTCTCATCATGTTGATCTAAGGCAACACTGTCTAGGCCTGGCGTGGTGTCTCACACCTTAATCCCAGCACCTTGGAAAGCTGAGGTGGGAGGATCACCTGAGGTTAGCAGTTCGAGACCAGTAAGGCCAACATGGTGAAGCCCTGTCTCCACTAAAAATACAAAAATTATAGTTGGGCGTGGTGGTGCACACCTGTAATCTCAGTTACTCAGGAGGCTGGGGCAGGAGAATCACTTGAACCCAGGAGGTGGAGGCTGCAATGAATTGAGATTGCACCACTGTACTCTGGCCTGGGTGACAGAGTGAGACCCCGACTCAAAAAAAAAAAAAAAGATACTAAAATTAACTAGGAGTGGTGGTGTGCACCTGCAGTCCCAGCTACTTGGGAGGCTGAGGCATGAGAATTGCTTGAACCTGAGAGGCAGCAGTGAATGAAAATTGCGCCACTGCACTCCAGCCTGGGTGACAGAGTGAGACTCTGTTTCAAAAAAATAAATAAATAAATATAAAGCAACACTAATAAAAATATAATGCGATCCACACATACAATTAAAACATTTTTGTGGCCACATTAAAAACATTTAGTGGCCATATTAAAAACAAAAACAGGTGAAATTAATTTTAACAATTTTATTTAATCCAATATATCAAAAATATTAATGAATTTTACATTTTTGGTATGAAATTCTTGAATTCAGTGTGTATTTTATCACTATAGTACATCTGAACTTAAACTAGCCACATATTACATGTTAAACAGCCACATGTGGCTAGTGGCTACCATATTGGACAGCACAGATTTAGAGATCTGATGTAATCCTAATCAAAACTGGAGCAGATGTTTTTGTGGAAATCAACATACTGATTCTTGAAAAATAACAATACTAGAAAGTATAACCACCACATATTGAGACTTCTTATAGAACTACACGAAGAGAATGTGGCATTGGTTCAAGGATAGAAATAGATTGATGGAAAAGAATAGGGTCAGGAAACATGTATGTGGTCACCTGATTATGATAAAGCAGGGCACCAGGGAAAGCATGCCGATTTCATTAAATTGTGTTGAGTCAATGCCTTACAGGAAAAAAAAAACAACAAAAAAAAACACGGATCTTGACTCCTAATATATTACATTACATACATACAAAAATCAGTTCTAGATGGATTGCAGAGCTAAATGATAATAAACCTTTTAGAAGAAAACAGCAAAAAAAAAATCTTCATACGCATTGGGGATAGGCAAAGATGACCTAAACTGGACACACACACAAAAACACTGATAAATGAGACTAAAAATGATTTGCTTACTTCTTCTGGATGAAAGGTAGGAGGCAAGGTTGGTGAAGGTGCAAAAGGAGGTGGAGAGATGACCTTTCTTTCCTCCAGCTGGGCCATTATTTCCTTTCGTCGGCGATGTAGTTCATCTAGACTAGGATGAGGCTGGGGAGGAGGAGGAAGCCGGCTATAAGGAGGTTCCTAAAAATAGAAAGATTAGTTAAAATTGAAAGAGAATTTCAGGACAGATTAATTCATTTAATATACTCAGCGTATATTTTAAGTTATGAAGCAGCCTGTATATCCTTCTTAACATTTGAAAACACCAACACTTAATAGAACAAAGTAAAACCCCCCAAACTCTCAAGATCTTCCAAATAGCTAAATTTAGGTTTTTTTTATTTGGTCATAATTTCCAAGTAGATCTAGAATTGTTAATTAAACCATCTAAAGTTCAGAAACTAAGACTGGTTAATTGGGGGGAGGAGGCAGAATTTTTTTCTCATTAATAGTTAAAAAAAAAAAAACCTACGCAAATTATGAAAAGATTAAAAAAAAAAGAAGCTCTCATAAAGAAGAAGTCATCAAAGGGTTATTATCATTGTATAAAAAGTAAGGAATCACTGCAAGCAATAGTCAAATTAAGTCTATGTAATAAAAAAAAATACAGCATACTCTGAGGTACGAAGGTCTGATCTGAGTTGGATGAGGAGCCACTGGATAGTAACTCTCGATCTGTTGGTATCTTTCTCTGGATTCTGGTACATACGATGGTACTGCTGCAGGTGGAATCTCAATGGGTATAGGGCTTTCTCGGAATATCTCTTCTCTTGTGTAAGACTGAGCAGGGTACACTCGACGGCTATCATAGTGAGATGGGTATATAGGTGGGTACTGCTGTGGCTGTGTGCCATACTGAGAGTTTACAACACGATCTTGGAGGTAGGGTGGATAATGATCCAAGTAGGGAGGAGCAGGTTCAGGAGCGGATGGTGGAGGTCGGACAAAGCGGGACACACATTGTGGTGGTGGAGTATAATACACACCTGTATAATACAAAAGAGGAACCAAAGGCAATAATGAGCCAATTTAGTTTTCTATATAAGATTTTACCTTTTAAAATACTGAAACACTAAAGTATTGATAATCTACTTATTTCTTTAGAAGTTTTCCATCTGCTTATATAATCAGGTTAGCTTTTTAAAAAATAACAAGCAAAAATTATCTGTAAAAGTCATTGAAAAAACTACCCTACTTATAACCTATAATACTAGATTGGCTCTCATTGTTTGACCCTCTTTCTTGGTGTGTCTTAATGAAATGAAGACATTGCAAAACAAAAAAAAAACTACATTTCCCAGATATCCTTGAAGTCAGGCTACACAAATTAATCACTTGTATGAGTTTTGAATTTGAAACTGAAATAACTGGGGGGAGACATGGAACACAAAAGGCCAGTTTTGCTGGTGCATATTAGTAGCTACTGCTTGGCTCTGCAGTTCTTGAGACACCAGTTGTGGCAATAGTTTCTCAATTTTCAGACTTTTGCCTCAAATGATGTGATCTTGGAATTAAGTAGGACAGAAGTTTTTACTTCTACTGCTTACTCATTGTAACAAGTTCTCTTGGCAGCTAGCTCTGGAGCATTGCTTGCTTCTTTAGTACCTCCACCAATATGGCAGGCACCTAACTCCTGCACTAAATCTCTTTCTGCTTAATATAGCTAAAATAATTTATCTAAAATTGAAACCAGGCTACAAAAATAGTTGCATTTTTCCTATAATGGATGGTCAAAAGGAACATACAAATCACATTTTATCATATTTTGCATGAATTAGTAATGCCGTATCAATTAAAAAACATTCTCATGAATGTAGAGAAGACAATATGATTCAAAATTAAATGACAGACTCGGAAAAAGAAGACAGCACTTTTAATCTACTCCCGTTTTAAAAATTGTAGTACTATACTGCTTCTGACAGAGATCCAACACTTAAAATCATTCAGTGTCTATTTTACATATAAATTGTATATGTAAAACATTAGTTTATTTTCTTTCCTTCATTCTCCATACCTGGTATTATCATTAAAGCTGGCTAATTTTCAAATTTGTCTATTTTTGAAATCCCTTCTCATTTCCCACCACACTAATTCCTCAATACTCACACCAAGATTAACAGCCTCCTAACTCAACTCTCATCTTTCCAATCCATTCATACTTTTTTTTTCCTATTCGAAATACCTCCATTTGGGGCATTTCTTCCATTAAGTCTTTTTGATTCCTCAAGTTCTCAATGATCTCCCTTGAGTCTTTCAGTCAATTTCTATCAAACTCATATTAACCACCACAGCAGATCACTTAATTTTTAACACATACATAAACACCACACACACGTATCTACTACTCATGCATATAAATAGTTTTCTATTCTTTATCATTATTTATTATATTCTGTAAACTCTCTAAAGGTATGTGTGCTGCATTTTTTCATATATATTACAGGCCCCAGAATAATAATAATTAAAAGGAAGAAAAATGTACTGTGGGTGTTTAATTTACACACACTATAATATTAATTCTTTTGTCATGCTTGAAGAAAATTTTGGTCAGAATATATACTGCCTTACTCAGCAAATTTCCAATGCCTACTTGTGTGACTTATTTCCATAAATATTATATATGAACACCTGTATTACACAACTGCTTTTAGTAGATAAGGCGGTTTGATTTTTATTACTTTGTTTCATTTATTTCATAGTATTTAGTTGATCATAAAATCCAATTTTTCCAAAGTATTAAAAAATGCATTTATATATTTACTATCTTAAAGAGGCTACTGTGTAAATGATCACTCTGACCTGAGCAGTTCTGGTAACTCCTAAGAAAAGTGAGCAATATAAATAAAAAATCGTTACCCTGCTGATAAGGTGCTGGTTCAAATGGTGGAGCCGCTCCTCGTGGATCCTGATAATAAACATCTGTCTGTTGTGCTGGATATAACTGAGAACCTCGAGGTACCATCTGAAGTGGTTTGGTGACAGGCATTGGAGGCAGATCTGTTGGCCCCCTTGGAGGTATAGGATGTGGATTCACAGGTAAGGCAGAAATACTCTTAGGAACAGATTCTAGCCTAAGGGAATAATATTATGGAATTTGTTTAAGATCTTTAAAATACTCATGTGTATAAATTGTTACAAGTAAAAAAGATTGCTACAATTTGGGAAACTCACTTATTCTAATAGTCATCCCTTCTACAAAAAGGTGCAATTTTTTATCTTATTTCCCCATGTTAATTGTTTCTTTTCTTTTCTTTTTTTTTGAGACAGAGTCTCGCTCTGTTGCCCAGGCTGTAGTGCAGTGGTATGATCTTGGCTCACTGCAACCTCCGCCTCCTGGGTTCAAGCGATTCTCATGGCTCAACCTCCCAAGTAGCTGGGTTACAGGCATGTGCCACCATGCCTGGCTAAGTTTTGTATTTTTAGCAGAAATGGGTTTCACCATGTTGGCCAGGCTGGTTTTGAACTCCTGGCCTCAAGTGATCTGTCCACCTCAGCCTCCCAAAGTGCTGGGATTATAGGCATGAGCCACCATGCCTGGCTATGCTAATAGTTTCTTAAAAAACACTAGCATGGGGAATAAAAAAACAACAAAATAAAGGCCAAAAAAAAATAAATAAATAAAAATCAGGGTTTTTTTTGTTTTTTTGTTTTTTTTTTTTTTAAATCCCAAACATTAATTGTTCTTTCTTCCTTCGACTTTATGAAGAAGAAATTTTGAAAAAGAATTAGGAAAAATGACGTACAGGTCAGGAGGGGATCCAGGAGCACTACTGCTCAGATGATCTATTTTTCCTGGTTTCAGACTAGAATCATAGCTGGGGTCTGTCCCTCGTGGAATAAGCTGTGTTACTGTATTCCCTGTTGATACAATTCCATTTGGCAGAGCAGGAGGTTTTCTGCTAGGGAGATCCACTGCACCTTCATCTGGAAGGATAGCTGCTGAAGGTAGGCCCACCTCATTAAGTTGACCCAAAGAGGCACTCAAGGGTCTTCTCGGAACCAGGCGCTTGTTCATTTTACGAAATCTATATAAAAAGCATAGGCACATATCAAAAAGCAAATATAAAAGCAAAACCAAGAACTAAAATGTACTTAACATTATTTTCTAGAAATATTCTCTCTTGAAAACATTAACTCTATCAGTGTGTATATTTTTCATAAAATCCCAAGCAGCAAAGACATATAGATTAAGTATAAAATTCCTCATAAAAATGTGTAACATAGGCCGGGTGCTGTGGCTCACGCCTGTAATCCCAGCACTTTGGGAGGCCGAGGTGGGTGGATCACGATGTCAAAAGATAGAGATCAGCCTGGCCAACATGGTGAAGCCCCGTCTCTATTAAAAATACAAAAATTAGCTAGGTGTGGTGGCACACGCCTGTAGTCCCAGCTACTCAGGAGGCTGAGGCAGGAGAATGGCATGAACCCGGGAGGCAGAGGTTGCAGTGAGCCAAGACTGCGCCACTGTACTCCAGCCTGGGTGAAATAGTGAGATTCCGTCTCAAAAAAAAAAAAAAAAAAGAGTTACATTTGTCATATTATAAAATACGCTATTAATATTTTTGCTATAATATATTTCTGTGGACATTTGTATTTCTAAAACTTATTGGAGAAGCTAGTAGAAAAATCTTTAGAAGATAGTTTCTGAAATATTTTACTTCAGCTGTCCCTCAAATGCCTTGGGATAAATGAGCCAATGTTAAAAACTAGGAACAAAGAAAAACAAAGCCAGTATGCACTGTGAAACATTTATCATTTACTCTGTTAAAAAATTTAAGCAGCCAGGCACTGTGGCTCACACCAGTAATCCCAGCACTCTGAGAGGCTGAAGCGGGCGAATCACTTGAGCTCAGGAGTTTGAGATCAGCCTGAGCAACATGGTGAAACCCTGTCTTTACCAAAAATATAAAAACTTAACCGGGTATGGTGGTGCATGCCTGTGGTCCCAGCTACTCAGGAGGCTGAGGCAGGAGGATCACTTGAGCCTATGAGGCGGAGGTTGCAGTGAGCCA
This sequence comes from Mandrillus leucophaeus, assembly GCF_000951045.1. Lineage (NCBI taxonomy): Eukaryota > Metazoa > Chordata > Mammalia > Primates > Cercopithecidae > Mandrillus > Mandrillus leucophaeus. The sequence continues at coordinate 298,036 of NW_012102321.1, forward strand.
AGATTGCACCACTGCACTCTAGTCTGGGCAACACAGTGAGATCCTGTTTCAAAAAAAAAATTTAAGCAATTAAGGATAGTGACTTTTATTAGAACTGCTGCAGAGATGCTGATGTTATGCCTGCCAATACAAAATTAAAGTTATTTTAAAAGTAGGTTAACGGAACCAAAACAGAATAATTGCCTAAGTTTAAACAGACGCTGTGGTACAACAAGCACATTGATTCTGAAATCTAACCAAAGGAAAAAATATAAGCCATCAGACTCCAGGATTCTTGTTCCTCAACAATGAAAGCAAGCCCATTTACAACCGCTAATGCATTTTCATTTTCAAAAATAAAACCTCGGCTGGGCGAAGTGGCTCACACCTGTAATCCCAGCACTTTGGGAGGCTGAGGTGGGTGGATCACTTGAGCTCAGGAGTTCAGGAACAGCCTGGGAAACATGGGAAAACTCTGTCTCTACCAAAAATACAAAAATTAGCTGGGCATGGTGGCATGCACCTGTGGTCCCAGTTTCTCGGGAGGCTGAGGTGAGAGGATCACTGGAGCCTGGAAGTCGAGGCTGCAGTGGGCCATGATCACATCACTACACTCCAGCCTGGAAGACAGTGAGACCCAGTCTCAAAAAAAAAAAAAAATAAATAAACAAACAATAAAAAAGGTAACAGATAATTATGAACATGTACTTACACCTTGTGTAAATAACCAAATAAGCAAAGGCAGAATGAGGTCAAAGAGCATGCAAATTAGAAATTTTTATATCATACTGCTCTCTAAAACTATTTTAAGTCCTACTGATCATGAAGGAAAACGTCTATTCAAAACCTCAAATACTGGGTAGTACTGGTCTTTGTTAACTTGGTAGTCCAAATATACTAAGTTGCTTTAATTTGCATTTCTTTAACAACTAGTGAGATTGAACCTAGTTTCACAGGATAATTGGTCATTAGTATTTCTTCTGTAAACTATGTTTATGATCCATAGATCTATTGGCTCCTCTCCTTCTTACAGATTTGTAAGAGCTCGTTTTATGTTAGGATATCAGCCCTCTGTATGTCATTTCCTCACCAAGTTCTTTATAAAAAACTGTATTTGTACCATATCTTAGTTTTATAATTTTTATGTAACCAAATTTATCAATCTTTTCCTTTATGGATGCTGGGTTGTAGTTCTTAAAAAAATATTTTCCTTCTTTCCTTAACAACTAAAAATAAACAAACAAAAACCCTCTTACTACTCTGTGGTTTCTTTCTTCCTATATATTTAGATCTCTTACACATCTAGAGTTCATTCTAGTATAAAGATTGTGGTAAGAATTCAGCTCTATTTTTCAAATAGGTAACAGTTATTTTCCATCATTCTTTTGGTCACTGATGTGAAATGCCACCTTTAGCACATATGCTAAGCTCCTACATGCATCTCAGACTCCTCCTAGATTCTCTATTGCGTTTCATTAATCTATTCCCATGCAAAAGACTACAGTCTTTTATTCACTGAAGTCCATAATATAGGTTAATAGTTATTAGTCTAGTTCCTGTCAAAAACTTCTTTTTTCAGAATTTTCCTGGCTATTTGTACATATTTATTCTTTACAAGTGAATTTTTGATAGGATCTTAACATCATCATGGTGAGATTTAAATTCGGATTTCTTGGAATTTATTGCCTATGGAAAAATAAAACTTTTATAGCGTCAAACCTTATCCAAGAACACAGTATGTTTACTCAGTATTTCTCTTATGTTCCTAGGTAATTTATTGGTTCAATTTATATACACCCTGATTATTCTTTACAAATCTATTATTTGGTATTTATCTTTTTTTGTTGTTGCTAAAGTAGAAGAGATTCTGAATTTTAACTTTTTTTCACAATAATTTTATGGCTATTTTATTCCTTCTTACATACATTAGCTACTACTTCCACAATGTTAAATAATACTAGTAGAAAATTTTACTACTAATTACTAGCAGAAAATTTTGCCTTATCCTTGACTTTAATGAGAGTGAATTGAATATTTTACTAATTAAGCATCATACTATTATGTTGGCTTCTGATTTACAACATGATTTATTACCATGCTGAGAAAGTATGATATTTCTATTGTATTAAGAAATTTTGATTTTTTTTTTTTTTTGGAGACAGAGTCTCGCACTGCCATTCAGGCTGGAGTGCAATGGCGCAATCTCAGTTCACTGCAACCTCCGCCTCCTGGGTTCAAGAGATTCTCCTGCCTCAGCCTCCCGAGTAGCTGGGTCTACAGGCGTGTGCCACCACACTCAGCTAATTTTTTTATTTTTAGTAGAGACGGGGTTTCTCAATGTTGGCCAGAATGGTCTCAATCTCTTGACCTTGTGATCCACCCGCCTCGGCCTCCCAAAGTGCTGGGGTTACAGGCATGAGCCACTGGCGCCTGGCTGGAATTTTGATTTTTAATTGACATTCAATTTTATTCAAAAGCCTTTGGCATTTTTTGCATATGATCATGTTATTTTCTAAGTTGTGATAATTATGTTGTACTAATTTTGCAGAGTCATGGCATCTATTTTCTTTTCTTTAAAAAAAATTATATTATTTATATTAAAAAAAAAACACCTACAGCACCCAATATTCCCAGGCAGTCTCCTATCCAAGTACTAACTGGGCCTGACCATGCTTAGCTTCTAAGATCAGATGAGCTCAGGTGGATTCAGGGTATTATGCCCATAGACATGGCATCTATTGTAATGTATTATTTAATTATATTTAAATTTTTGAGATTTTTAATATTAATACGTGTGATAGATTTACAGTTTTCTTTGTGTTATCTTTGTCAAATTTAATAAAAGTGTTACATTGGATTTATAAACAAATTAAGAGGCAACGGGTGTGGTGGCTCCTGCCTGTAATCCTAGCACTTTGGGAGGCCAAGGCAGGAGAATCCCTTAAGACCAGGAGTTTGAGACCAGCCTAGGCAACATAGGGAGACCCTGTCTCTATTTTTAAAAAATAAAATAAAATAAAATAAAATAAAATAAAAATAAAATAAATTAAGAGGCTTCTCCTTTCTTTCTTCAATGAGCTGAAAAATTTAACATTCCTGAAATTATCTTGTCCTTGAAGTTTAAAAGAACTTGTTAAACTGAGCCAAGGGCAAATTTTTCCATTGGAAATACAATATGCAATTAGTTAAGTTAAAATTGATTAAAATTATTAGAATTTAAATTTTTTTGGTCGTGAAAACGACCCACTTTTAGATTTAGCTAATCATAAAATAGTTTCCTATCTATAGGCATGATGCAATAAAAGCTGAAGAAACTGCTTTTCATTTTTAAAAATTATGTACAGGTTGAGTATCTCTTATCCGAAATGCTTGGGACCAGAAGTGTTTCAAACACTGGATTTGTCTCGGATTTTGGAATATTTGCATATACATAAAGGAGATGTCTTGGGGATAAGACCCAAATATATAACACAAAATTCATTTATGTTTCATATACATCTTTTACACATGGTCTGAAAGTAATTTTATACATTATTTTAAATAATTTTGTGCATGAAGTTTTGACTGCCATCCGTCACAAGGTCAGGTGTGGAATTTTCAACTTGTGGTGTCAAGTTGGCTTTCAAGCATTTTTGGATATTGAAGCATTTTAGATTTTCAGAATAGGAATGTTCAAGCTATGTTGCATTCTAAAAATGTCCTATTTATTTAAGATAAAGCAATTACTCTTTCTGTATTTCTGTATGTCAGCAAATTATTCCACTTATACCTTATTCCAAAGTCTCCTGATTTCCACACTTACTTTTCCAGTTCCTCCTGTGAGTGTGCAAACGTACAGCTGGCCCCACGAGGGCATCCTCCTCTCTGCTTCATATCTCGACACATGTATGTTTTGTATTTGCTATGCTGTGGAGGCTAAAACCAAAATCAAAATATTAGATGTGTAATAATCCCCCACAAAAAAATACAAATTTTGTGTTGTCATTTTAGGATTTTGATAATCTAGATAAGTAATTCACATATTTATTTAGATTACCAAGAGCAAAAGTGCTGGAAAGTCATTCCATCTGAAGTTTCAAAGTCCAAATATAAATAAAGCAAAAAGAAGGTAGTCCTAATTTTTCTGATATGTTGATATTAATTCTCAAACAAGTAGCATCATATAAATTCTTGAATAAATTTCATGGGCATTCTTACACTTGTTTTATATGGAAAAAGAAAAATCTCATGGGGGCACTATGATCTCATTTCCACTTTTTTTTTTTGAGATGGAGTCTTACTCTGTTGCCCAGGCTGGAGTGCAGTGGCGCAATCTTGGCTCATTGCAACTTCCACCTTGCCAGCTCAAGTGATTCTCCTGCTTCAGTCTCCCGAGTAGCTGGGATTACAGGTGTCCACCACCACACCTGGCTAATTTTTGTATTTTCAGTAGAGACAGGGTTTCACCATGTTGGCCAGGCTGGTCTCGAACTCCTGACCTCAGGTGATCTGCCTGCCTCGGCCTCCCAAAGTGCTTGGGATTACAGGCGTGAGCTACTGTGCCCAGCCCATTTCCACATTTTATAATGAAAAAACAAACCACTGTAGTTTAAGACTTTCAAATATATAAATTATCTTCTAATATTTGTTTTGTACAATGTTCAATATAGCTATATGTATGCTTCCTTACAACACACCACAAAAACTACAAAAGGCCCTAAAATCAAAGAATATTCTGTAACTAATTCTTCTTGACACGCAGAACAATATACCAAGGACTTAAAATATCTCCAGAAGTACAAATGACACATATTATCTACAACTCAAGGATAAGGCAAGAGGATGGATTTGAAAGTTAATGAAATATGAGACACAACACTGAACTGGACAAAATTTAGTGTATTTTATCACCATATGGCAGACTTTAAAGGTTAATCTCATTACGTTTGTTATTTTCTTCAAGATGTCTAATGAAACAGAGAGTTAAAAATTGTAGGTTCTCCTTTCTTTTATGTCTATTCATAAATAAAAGCTTTGACCTGTGTTAGATAGGTTAGGAAAATCATATCCAGATTATTTTACTTAGCAGGATACTTTTTATATTTCTTGCCTCTTAAGTAAAAAGGAATACTGAATAATCTATTGATATTTACCTGAACCAGGTAAATTAAGAGTTTTAAGTTCACAGGCCTACTACTGCAAAATAAAAGATCTAATGAACCTAATATAAATCCTGAGAGCAAAATAAAATTACTGGGAATAAAATTTTAAAATCTAGCTATAAGAAGTTATTATACTCTACCGTTATATTTCATCTAAAAACTGTGAGGGAAAGTTGACCCACTGGTATAACAGACACTATGAATGAAAAAAATTTTTAATTTTAATAAGAAAATCTATAGAAATTTGAATAGTATTGAAAAGATACAGTATTAGCACTAAAAAGTGATACTTATTGTCAAACCAAAATGTCATACAAACTAAAGAGAATAATAATTTTATATAAAAGGAATAAACTTCAGCACTGAATCTATTTTCTCCATCAAATGCTGCCATATCCAATGTGAAGACTGACCCCAGCATGATATTAGATCAATAAGGATTATTTAATGTCAATATTGTCAGATAAAATTACCAGCCTAATGCAGTAAACTGTTAACCATGCCAAGGTAATTTATAGTTTCTATAGTCAGAGTCTCAAAATATTCATGTCATCTTTTTGGCTTTGCATCTGTAGGTATACCCACAGTGGTTTACCTATAGTTTTAAGGCATATCCACAGTGGATTAACTCTAAGTTTTAAACAGCTTCCTTACCTGCTGCTGATCTGCTCCTTTTTTGCTGTGGTTCTGGATATAATCAACCAGCCCATGTACCACTGTACGCACAGCAACCAGCCCATTTTCCAGCTGTTCCCAAGTAGGAGGAGGAGCATCTATACAACCAATAACAATGTTTTAAACTCTAATGTTACTCAATATTTTCCCTAATATCAAATTAATAAAAGAGTTAGTTGACAACATTTCAGTGAAATCAAGTTTCACACCTTAACTTTTCAGATAATAGCTTATTCACCTAACCATCATTTTAAAGGAATGGACATATTCTTTCAAAGCTGGGGTTGCAAACTGAAATAACCACAGGAACAAGAAAGGTAACAAGAAAGAGGTAAATAGGCCACACAACAGTGGTAACTGTCATTAGACTCTTAGGGTTGAGGAGACAACAGCGAATGACAGGGACTGCTGAACTGGAGAGCGTGTCCCTCATCTAAGAGTATGGTTATAACTCAGCTTTAGATGATTGTTGTTATGTGACAATGCAAGGCTGGCACTGCCAAATACATTCACTGTTTCCCAGGGAAACCTGAAACTTAAGATTTTTAAGTAAAAATTTTTCAGTTTTAAAATGTTGGCATCTAAGAAATTTAGACCATTGCTCAGACCAACACTGAGTGGACTAAACAAAACTGAGGAGTGCCTGTAGTCAGTCAATTTGCATGTTTATTTTGAACTTTTATATAAATCAAGTTTTGGTAAACAAAAAGCTTAAAAAGTTTAATAAGCCAGGCACAGTGGCTCAGGCCTGTAATCTCAGCACTTTAGGAGGCCGAGGTAGGAGGATCACGAGATCAAGAGATGGAGACCATCCTGTCCAACATGAAAAAAAACCCCGTCTCTACTAAAAATACAAAAATTACCCAGGCATGGTGGCATGGGCCTATAGTCCCAGTTACTTGGGAGGCTGAGGCAGGAGAATTGCTTGAACCTGGCCGGGCGTGGTGGCTCAAGCCTGTAATCCCAGCACTTTGGGAGGCCGAGACGGGCGGATCACGAGGTCAGGAGATCGAGACCATCCTGGCTAACACAGTGAAACCCCGTCTCTACTAAAAAATACAAAAAAATAGCCGGGCGAGGTGGCGGGCGCCTGTAGTCCCAGCTACTCAGGAGGCTGAGGCAGGAGAATGGCGCAAACCCGGCAGGCGGAGCTTGCAGTGAGCTGAGATCGGGCCACTGCACTCCAGCCTGGGCGACAGAGCGAGACTCCGTCTCAAAAAACAAACAAACAAACAAACAAACAAACAAAGAATTGCTTGAACCTGGGAGGCGGAGGTTGCAGTGAGCCGAGATCACGCCACTGCACTCCATCCTGGTGACAGAGCGAAACTCCGTCTCAAGAAAAAAAAAAAAAAATTTAATAGAAGAGCTATAATATAAAGTAACTCTGCTACATGTCTTCTTCATTTAGTAGGTATTTGCCCTATGCCAGCACTTTGATTTATAAAAGAAAAATTAACTATAAGGCTAAATATAAAATATTCTTTAAAAGAAATACATAAAATGAAACTAGAAGAGAGATGTAGAGATAACTTCCTGCTCAGACATCCTGAAAGAATTCTAGGGGATGCCATTTGAACTGGGCTTTGAAGGACACATGGAATCTGAAAAGGAAAAAAGGTAAAGAGAACAAGTATTCAAAAAAGTAGTTTTTGGAACACTTGCTAAATCTGAGTTATTGTTCTAGTTGTTGGGTAAGCAATAGTGATTAAAACAAAAATCCTCATTATATTCAAGGAGAAGAGCCAGATAATAACCAAGACAAATAAGCAAAATATACAGTAGTATTTAGATAATGTTGAATTGAAAAAATAGAACTAAGAAAAGTGGGGCCAATGTGTAAAATTTTAGACAGAGGCAATCTGCTCGTCTTGGCCTCCCAAAGTGCTAAGATTACAGGCGTGAGCCACTGCACTCTACTAAAAATACAAAAAAAAATTAGCTGGGCATGGTGGCACATGCCTGTAGTTCCAGCTACTCGGGAAGCTGAGGCAGGAGAATCACTTCAACCTGGCAGGCGGAAGTTGCAGTGAGCTGAGATCGCACCACTGCACTCCAGCCTGGTCAATAGAGGGAGACTCTGTCTCAAAAGAAAAAAAAAAAAATTTAGACAGAGGCCAGAAAAGTCCTCCTTGAGAAGGTTACATTTGATTAAAGACCTGAAAGAAGGGCTTAAGTGTGCCTACTGGAGATATTAGGGGAAAAATATCCAAGTTAGAGGGAAGAATAAGTGCAAAGTCCTTAATGTGAGAAGTGTGCCCGGCATGTTGCATGGAGATAGAACCAGAGAAGAGGAAATTAAGAGAAAAAAAGGGTAGGAAATGAGGTTTGAGAGAGGTAAAGGAAGACCAGACCACACGAGACCCTATAGATCATGGGAAAGATTTTGGCTTTTACTCTGAGTGACAGAAAGCCACAGGAGAATTTATGAGCAGAGGGTGACAGGGTCACTCTGGCTCTTTTGCTAAAATCAGTTAGACAACAGGAGGCTATTCCATAATCTCCTGAGAGATGGCAATGGTAGCAGTGAAGGTAGATGGATTCTGGATGGATTTTAAAGGTAGGGCTTACAGAATTTGCTAACGGATCAGATATACATTATGAGAGAAAGAAGAGTTGAGATTTTTGGACTAAGCAACTGGAATGATAGAGTTGCCACAAACAGGATGGCAGGGAAGAGCTCATTTTTAGATAGATTCAGTTTGAAATGCTTATCAGATATAAGATGATGGATGCTCAGAAAGCATTTTTTTTTTTTTTTAACGGAGTCTTGTTCTGTCATCAGGCTAGAGTGCAGTGGCACGATCTCGGCTCACTGCAACCTCCACCTTCTGGGTTCAAGCGATTCTCCTGTCTCAGCCTCCCAAGCAGCTGGGACTACAGGGGCCCGCCACCACGTCCAAATAGTTTTTGTATTTTTAGTAGAGACGGGGTTTCACCATGTTGGCCAGGATGGTCTCAATGTCTTGACCTTGTGATCTACCCACCTCAGCCTCCCAAAGTGCTGGGATTACAGGCGTGAGCCACTGCACCTGGCCGAGAAAGCAGTTTTATATGCAAGTTCAGGAAAAAGGCATGGGCTGGATATATATTTCAAACTCTAAAAGACTATCAATTGTAATGCATATTACTTTATGTGCCACCAAAGAAAAAAAAAGATTGTTAATTATAATATGTCTTCACACAAATGCATTTCAATTTCAGAAATGCTAAGATCTGAAATAATTATGAACCTCAAAACTGATAAAAATACAGTAAATTTGTGAGTTATATAAATTATATTTGAAGTTATGAGATAGATAAGATTATCTAGGAAACAGGTATAGGATTAAACTCTGAGAACACTCCAAAGAGTACAGGATATGGAGACCAGAAAGCAGAGGATGCTGAGGAGAGTTCAATAAAGTAAGAAGAGAATTAGTAGCTTAGAAGCCAAGAAAAAAGCATTTCAAGGAAGAGAGAGTACAGAACAATGGCCAGGCACGGTGGCTCATGCCTGTAATCCTAGCACTTTGGGAAGCTGAGGCAGGCGGGTCACCTGAGGTCAGGAGTTTGAGAACAGCCTGGTCAACACGGTGAAGCCCTGTTTCTACTAAAGATACTAAAAATAAAAATAAATAATGATAACAAATTAGCTGGATGTGGTGGTGCAGGCCTGTAATCCTAGCTACACGGGACAAGAATTGCTTGAACCTGGAAGGCAGAGGTTGCAGTGAAGCGAGATCTTGCCATCGCACTCCAGCCTGGGGGACAGAGTGAAACTGTGTCTCCAAAAATAAATAAATAAAATGTTAAATGCTGCTAAATCAAGTACAGTAAGAACTGAGAGCTGACCTTTGGAATTAGCTACATGGAAGTAGTTTACAACCTTGACAAAATAAGTTTGGATAGAGCAGTGGAGATAAATGCCTGACTGGAGTTGAGTTCAAGAGAGTGCCAAAACAAGAAATGAAGCAGTAGGTAGACGAGAAACGGGGTCAAAAATGGATTAGGAACTTGTGGAAGTTCTCTTTTGACTGCTCAGGATGATCAAAGCACAGCAGTAGGGGGAAAAATCACTATATATTCTAGTAACATTGATCTGGTTTACTAAGCAATTTTAGGAGCAAACCTATAAAAGTAGGCTGATAAAAAACTAAGAGGGCTCCGAATGCCATAGTCATCAGTGTCAAACCTTATTCCGTGAGCAATTCTACAAACAATGAAAATTTATGAGTGTGGAAGCAAGATCAGGGATGTGATTTCTTTTATAGCAGTAAGTAGACTGGATTGGAGGAACTCATAGTAGAGGAACTTCTAAGACATTCAGTCTCAGGGAAAAGGAGGCTCTCAAAGGAAGTAATCATAAGCAGGGGATATAGGGACATTGTGAAAGAAGAACAGATAAATCCTATTGTATGAAATGGTATGTAAAACAAGTGAAAGGAAAAGATGAGGCAAGACAAAATATTAAGGTTTTAAACTTACATACCTCAGAGAATGAGGTCATTATCAGAAAGAGGAAACATTAGAGGAAGAGCAAGTATCAAGTAATGATGAGCTTGCTTTGAAGCACTCAGAGGAGATGATGGAAAATCTCAGCAAGCATTGGGAGATGTATCTGGAATGGATGCAGAGACAATAGTGACAGATATTTGGGAGTCTGTATTCTACATGAAAGTAATACCTGCTGCTAAGAATGAATAACCACTATCAGAGCATGTAGAGGAAACAAAATCCCAAGAGCATAACCTGCCTACTCTTTGGTGGGCAGGAGGGGAAAGCATGGTACAAATATGACAGAAGTAGCACTCAGGTCAGAAGAGAACTATGAGATCACAGAAAGATATCAAAAAAGTGCTCAACAACATTATCCAAATGCTGAAAACAAATAGGAGTGATTTAAAGACTAAGTTTTTGGAATCAGAGACTGGGAACCTACTAGCAAATATTAAGAGAGCTTCAGATCAGTAGTAGGAATAAACACAGAGAAGCTAAAATATCTTAGATGTAAGTATAAGGTGAAAAATGAAGGTTGGGTACATTTTCAGCTTAAGAAGAAGGAGCAGAAAAAGCCTAAGTAAACATATACAAGAGAGGATACTTGAAAGAACAAGATATTATGGTGAGGGCAAAAACAGGATCAAGGAAATGCAACTAAGGATACATAATACAGAAAAAAAAATGAGAAAAATGAGATTTGGAAGAGGTAAGAATGGTAAAATACAACACAATTTTGTGATGGGAGAAAGAAGAAACATAAAGAAGCCCAGAGAGATCTATTTTCCTGACGAAATGAGCAACAGTGTAAAAAGTATTAAATAAATATTAAAGTGAACTAACCTGAGATAAAGAGGGAAAATATTTAAAATGGAAACTTAAAATACTGTAAAAAAGATCTGGAGTAACTACTTTAGGAAACCCTAGAGGAAGAACAAAAGATAATGAAAGAATCACTGAGCAGCACAAAAGGCACATATAAGACAGTCCATTAATTTCCCATGGGTTTACCTGGACTAGGGTCAATGTTTGCTAACAGCTCCAAATGGGGTCTTAGTCGGTTCAAGTTTGCTGGGTCTCCAGTCCGCTGGAGAGCAATTGTTAGTTCCTGAACACTCTGTGCAAAAGAGGCTGGGGTCTGCAACTTAAAAAAGATAAATGTTAACTTTCCCAAAGGTCGGATAATCTTTTAAATACAAAGATTATTTATATCACAATCATTTTTACAATTTATTAAATTTAATTTTTATCTTCCCATACACTCTACACTCTGGGCAGATTAGATTACTTGCTACCTAAATAAATTCTCTACTTCTCTGCATCTAGAGCTTGGCACATTGTGTACTGTATTGCCTCTGCTGTCACATTCTTCAAATGTGAGACCTCTCTCAATTCAGCCTCCCATCAGTTAGATATATTGATGAGTCATCTTTGTGAATTGTTAATTCCTGTTTCTCTCTCCATTAATTTACTAGAATTAGTGCTTTTCTCATCACTTTTAATAAATTCTCTTTTGTATTATCCAATATGGTAACCTTAGCAATATGTGGCTATTTAAATTTAAGTTAATTAAATAAAATAAAAATTTCAGTGCATCGGTTGCAAAAGTCACATTTCAAGTGCTTAATAGCCATGTGTGACTAGTGATCACCATATTGGACAGTGCATACACAGAACATTTTCATGATTACAGAAAGTTCTGTTGCTCTATGAAATATCACACACATCGCAAAGTTTACCAGTTTGTTGTACAAAGGTCTCTGGATATTAAATTTAAAGCACTGCGGGTGATGTGAGAAAATTATTGTAGGATATACACCTAGTTACCAGTTCAGTTCAGACAGGAAGATTAACCACCTTGTAGAATCTTTATAAAAGGCAAGCCAGGCCAGGCACAGTGGCTCACGCCTGTAATCCTAGCACTTTGGGAGGCTGTGGTGGGCAGATCACGAGGTCAGGAGTTCGAGATCAGCCTGGCCAACATGGTGAATCCCCATCTTCACTAAAGATACAAAAAATTCGCTGGGTGTGGTAGCGCGTGCCTATAATCCCAGCTACTTGGGAGGCTGAGGCAGGAGAATCGCTTGAACCTGGGAGACAGAGATTGCAGTGAGCCGAGATAGTGCCACTGCACTCCAGCCTGGGTGACAGAGCAAGACTCCGTCTCGAAAAAAAAAGAAAAAAGCAAACCAAGTTTCTCTTCAGAGGTAGAAAGGTACTCCTTTAATAGATCATTACTAAGCATTTCCATAAATTATAAATCAGTTGCAAAACTTCAGATACAAGCTCCTGTCCAAATCTAAGAGTTGCAGGTAAAGTCTGGTTAAAGGTATCCAGAGAAGACTTACAGGACAGAGCAAACAACCTACATTGTAACTAAAAATTATGTACCACCTTTTTTTCCCCCTAAAGAGATAGGGTCTCACATAGCTCACTGCACCCTCAAACTCCTGAGCTCAAGGATTCTCCCACCACAGCCTCCCAACTAGGTGGGACTACAGGTGTCTACCACCACACCTGGCTATGGTTTTTTTTTTTTTGGTAGCGATGAGTGTCCCAATGTTTCCCAGGTTGTGCCCGAACCCCTGGCCTCAAGCAATCCTCCTACCTTGGCCTCTCAAAGTGCTGAGATTACAGGCATAATCCACTGTGCCCACCCTACACCAGGCATTTAAAACACGTATTTCCCAATTCTCACTTTATTACCCATTCAAGGGATTCTATCTTTAGAAATAGAAAAAAAAAAAAAAGGAGCGGGGCGGGGGAATAGTTTGGTAAAAGGTTAGTGTATTCTACAGTGAGAATGCCCAAGTTCATATCCACTTCTGTCATTTACCATCTATGTGATGCTGGAAAAACATATTAACTTCCCTTTGTCTTTGTCTAAAATGGATAATACAGGGCTGTTGAGAGGATTAAATGAATTATTTAAAACCACTAGATACATACTAAAATTTTAGTAAATGTTCATTATTTTTTTTTTTAGGTTACTCTTACTATTTGACTCTATTTCTCTAAATTAAATGTAGAGTGGTCTCTAGAGTGGGCAATCATCTCTGTGATTCTAGTAAAAATAAAATAAAATATAAAATAAATAAAATTAAAAATATAAACTAATCATCTCTTTATATGAACAAAGTGGTATTATAATGTGATTGGTTATGACATGACACTGGCTATAACTACAATTTACAAAAGCTATACAGTATTCACTTTAATATACATTTGTTAAATGAATTACCAAAAGGCCAAGATTAGTCCAAGAAGTAAGGAACAAAAAAGGTTCTACCTTGTCAATAATGGACTGCATATGAGATTTGTGAGACTGGTCTCCATAAAGCAAAGAGGACCATTGGTCTGGTGCAATTCGTAAGCCTGCTTCCATAGCAATCTGCACTATCTGGGAGTCATGTTCTCGCCGCAGAGCTTCATAGGTTCTAAATTCTTCTTTCAGCTGCATCAAAGAAGAGTCTTCATCACGTTTGGTGACCTAATAAGACACAAATAATCTCATAATGAAGTCAAAAAAATTAATTTATGCTTTATATGAACACATAATTTTTAACGTAACAATTTTAGCAGCAACAACAAGATTAAATGAATATACCATTTGCCTGCAAAATATTTTCTCCTCAACTTGTTGAGGTAGGTATATTGTTATCATCCCATTCTAAGTCAAGTTGGATTTAGGCCAACATTTTCTAGATAGGTCTTTCAGAAAGAATAAATACAGGCTGAAAATCTCTTATCCAAAATGCCTGGGTCAGAAGTGTTATCAGATTTCAGATTTTTTCAAATTTTGGAATATCTGCATTAAACCACTTGAATATCCTTACTCTGAAAATCTGAAATGCTCCAATGAGCATGTGAGCATCATGTTGGTGTTCAAAAAGTTTTGGATTTTTGATTTTTGTATAGTCAATCTGTATGTGCTGGAATGAAATCCAACGATTTGACAGACTTTAACATATACATGCAGTTTAAGGTGTGTATGTGTGTATATGCATTTTTTAAAAGAAAAAAACACTAATACGATTATATATTCTGAAAAACAATATGTTTCTTCTCCATAAATGTGGATTATGACTCTTGGGCTTGCCTGACAATGAGCTAGTTGCGATTGATGACTGCAGAGCTTCAGATGCTGGTTTAACTCTAAAAATGATTTAATTTGTACTTGGCTTAATTCTCCATGGAGTTTTGTGGGATGGGCTACTACCAGAAAGTGTAAAGTGTGAGATGCTAGACTAGAATAATCATAATGATTATGATTAAATAATATCATTTAGTAATAAAAATAGCTACCACGTTTTGAGCACCTGGCATGTGCCAGCCAATATATTAAATTATATTATTAACCATTATAGTACTGGATTAACTCATTGACTTCTCTTGTTGAGGTAGGTGTACTGTTATCACCCCAATAACTTACATTCTGAGTCAAGTTGGATTTAGGCCAAATGCTTAACAAATCAAAGCAAAATAATTAAGTCTAGCTTAAGATAACCTCTACCCTAACATATTTCAGAACACATTTTGCCTTGTTAACCTTTTATTGCCATAAGGACTCATATTCTTCTTGTATATAATTCCTGTTTTTTTCCCTCTCACCAAAGAAACTACAAAATATTGTAATCAAGACTTCTAAGTCACACTGATAAAAAATTAATGTGAGTGGTGGCATGTGCCTGTAGTCCAGCTACTGAGGCTGAGCGGAAGGATTGCTTAAGCCCAAGAGTTGAAGGCCAGCCTGGGCAACACGGCAAGACTCTATCGCTCAAAAAACAAGTAAATAAATAAATGCATTCTATTCTTATTACAAGGAAGAAAGTCTAACTTACTTTTTGTTAGGAACATCTATATAAGACCAAATTGATAAAAATCAAGAACTACAGTCACAAAAACTGAATATATTGTGCCATTATTAAAAGGCAAGTCAAAAGACCAAATACATATGTTTAGCACTCCCTCAATATATGCTGAACCTCATTAAAATGTAAAGTATGCTTTCTATATGTAACAATGGTTCCTTGAACTTGGCTCTCACCACTCAATCTTTAACTAAAAACAATCAAGGATTTCCAAGAGATGAAATGTCTAAGTCTCAGAACTTTATTCTACTAAGAAAGAACAAATTATCTTGCAGCTCAAAAGGCTTTTCCAATGGAAATACAGGAGACACTAAAAGGACACAGCCAGAATACAGCTGTATGGATACATATTCCTGCAAGGAAAATAATCATGACCTGAGTGAAAAAGCAGCTTTTTACAAATTTCCAATTTTCTTTATTCCTATTTTTTTTTTTTTTAAGTGGAGTCTTGCTCCGTCACCCAGGCTAGAGTGCAGTGGCATGATCTTGGCTCACTGTAACCTCTGTCTCCCAGGTTCAAGCAATTCTCCTGCCTCACCCTCCCCAGTAGCTGGGATTACAGGTGTGTGCCACCACAACTGGCTAATTATTTTTTATTTTTTATTTTTAGTACACACAGGTTTTTTCACTAGGTTGGCGAGGCTGGTCTCGAACTCAAATGATCTGCCCACCTCAGCCTCCCAAAGTGCTGGAATTACAGGTGTGAGCTACTGCGCCTGGCCATATTCCTGTTAATGCTTTAGAGTTCAGAGAGGTTCACTTCCTAGGTATTCTGGGTTTTTTTGAGTCACGTATTCTTCTTTACAGGGGAGGGTTGAATGTTTTCTTTCCAAAGCTTCCTATATTGTATCTGTCTGGTGCTGTTAATGGATAACAATTAACAATGGAAGCAGACAGACGTTCCAGAATGTATTCTGAACTGCACTGTAAAATCATGTTACTCTAACCACTACAACAAGAGTGAGTTATTCAGAGACAATCTGGACCAGTTAAAGTAATTTTAGCTAGAGGTTCTTACAGCTTCAGTGGTACCTATAGAAAATAGAGGCCCATTTTCAACATATAGTCTGACTCCACAAAGACACAGAATAAGACCAGCATTTAGCTAGAGCTTTAAAAATTTTGTTTAAATGAAATCTATATGCTCTTCTGCTAATTTTGTAAACCATTTCCTCCTTCTCAAAGGATGAGAGAACAGAATTTAGTAGGATAGCTAATGTGGCATTTTTTTAGTTTATGAGTGTCAGATGACAAGAATGTGGTGATCTGAGAATGGATTTCCTTACAGCTAGCATGAATGAATTAATTTTTTTAAAGACACGGTTTTCAAGTACTGGTTATAAGCTGTGTCAGAATCAAGACAGTTTGATTTTTAAAAGTCAGGAAAATAGGCTGGGTGTGGTGGGTCATGCCTGTAATCCCAGCACTTTGGGAGACCGAGGTGGGCAGATCATCTGAGGTCAGGAGTTCAAGACCAGCCTGGCCAACATGGTGAAACCCTGTCTTTACTAAAAGTTAAAAAAAAAAAATTAGCCAGGTATGGTGGCAGGTACCTGTAATCCCAGCTACTTAGAAGGCTGGAAGCAGGAGAACTGCTTGACCCAGAAGGCAGAGGATGCAGTGAGCCAAGACTACACCACTGTAATCCAGACTGGGTGACAGAGCAAGACTGCATCTCAAAAAAAAAGTCAGAAAAATAATACTGGATGAGCAATAAATGATACATGGTGAGTAGCAATGTTTGAGGCGGTGCTTATTCAATTTGGGATAAGAGACTATGTCCAGCATTACCATATAGACTGAAATGGCAAATGGAACTTCATTACTGTATATGTGGAATTACACTAGGAGAAAATCTCTGAATAAAATTTATTTGGCTGGGCACGGTGGCTCACGCTTGTAATCCCAGCATTTTGGGAGGCTGAGGCGGGCAGATCACCTGAGGTCAGGAGTTTGAGACCAGCCTGGCCAACATGGTGAAACTCCGTCTCTACTAAAAACACAAAAATTAGCCGGGCATGGTGATGGGCACCTGTAATCCCAGCTGCTCAGGAGGCTGAGACAGGAGAATCGCTTGAACCCAGGAGGTGGAGGCTGCAGTGAGCAGAGATTGTGCACTACACTCCAGCCTGGGCGACAGCAAGACTTCGTCTCAAAAAAATAAAAATAAATAAATAAAATTTATTTGTGCTTCAATAACTCTGTCTTCAGACCAATTCTGCACAGTCTTGGTAAGAAATTGACATAGTTTCTTAGTCTCTTCGAATACAAAAATCTATAAACCTTGATTTGATCTATGTTGTTCAATATCGAACATACAAAAATTCAATATAATAGGATTTAACTATAATAAGACACCATCTACATTCTTTAAAATAATACAGAAAAATTGCTGAAATTTTCTGAAAAGACACAGGCAACTTTATTAAACTCAAAGTTTTACTACTTAAGTTTGGGGAAATAACAATGCTTCCTTTCAAGCTGAGCTTTAATGTAGGTTCATACCTTGAAACAGGAGGCTCTATAAAGGAGCTGAACAACATGCCCAATGCTAGTTTTAGAGGCTTGAGGAAACCGTGGCTCCAACCTTTGCACCACAAAGAGAACCAATACTTTTCTTGACAAAGCAGAACCATCTTCTAAGGCCAGCAGAACCAGTTTTAAAGCTTCCTCCTGCATTGCTAGGGAAAGTTGGGCAAAACCAAAATTTATCAAGTACATAGATAAGATAAATCCACTTATTAGAAGGGGAATATTTAATCATTTCTGCAGCTATTCACTCAATTAACTGGCAATACAATAAGATTAACCAGCAACACACTTTTACACCATTTTTGTGGGCAATTTTGTATTACATTCTATATATTTTATAAAGAAAACAGATAAGTGATTAATACATTTAAGAAAAACTTCTATCAAAATGAATGAACTTCCTGCTACAGGTGTGAAAAAAAGGAAAAATTTAAAAACTTTAAAAAAGAAACAACTTTTGGCACTAAGAGAAAAGTTTTAAGTTCACTTAGTAAGTCCACTAAGTTATGTGGAATTGCCCAAGCCATGAACATCAAACAAGACATTAGTTGGTAACAATAAAATACTGCAAAGAACTAGGCTTTGTACATCACTTATAATTCCTACATCATAATTTCAGAACTACCAGCAGAATAAATACCAAAACTTAATTATGTACCTGGTCCAAGGAACTGGCATCCTCTAGCTCTTACTGCTGCCCAAAGATTGGAAGAGAGTTGCTGAGGATTCTGGTGCTGGAGAATGAGCTCTGTAACTGTTCGTTCACCTAAAGATCGAGCTGCCCTCATAGCACGAATCCTGCCTTCTTCTTCTACTAGTTGACAGTGGACTAGAGTCACAAGTTTCCTCTGCATTGGGCGACTCAGAACACTCTGAGTAGTGCTGTTCAGACCCACTCCTTTAAATGAGGAAAGAAGTTATTCCTAGGTTCAAAATGTAATTTTAAAGTCCAGGAGCAATTTTTCTGTTGGGTTAACTTGTGGGTATGTGAATAGATAACAGTATTTAAAAGAAACAACAAATAAAACCACACACGTAAAGCTTACTTATGTATATATCTTTAAAGTATACAAATGTATACATGAGTTATCTCATGTGCACTTAAATTCATTATGACATTAAATATACCATTACTCATTTTTATCATAGAGGAAGAAAGAAAAAAGGACTAGACAACATTGATAATTAGTTTATAATCTAAATCTTGAGGTCCTAAGAGTTCTGGTATATTATTTCAGAGTGGTTAATTTTCCTTTCCTAATTAAATAGCAAGCCCTTTCTGTGCAAAAATGGCAACTTCCATATTTATTATACCGCCTATACGCCATAGCATATAAAACTGGATAGAAGGCAAACCATTCAGAGTTGTCAAATGATGGAAAGCACTTCCGAGGTAAGTAGTTACATTTGCTTTTATGATCATTCAAATAATGTTTCCATCATCACATAAACTCAAAATTCACTATTTTATTTGCTGTGGTTTGTGTAATGATATTTAGCACAAAATGAGTTTAGTTTACAATCGGTAAATTTCATTAACATTCGCTTAATAGCTCACAATTTTTATGGTAACAAGTTTCTTTAGTAGACATTCACTTAGTATGGATAATTGCATTAAATTTACCTCTAGTTAGGTTTTTTGGGAATTCCTCAGGACTTATAATATATAGGATTATGTACTGAGTATTTAAAAAAGCAATTTTACTCTAAACAAGAAACAAAAACAAACTTACCTCTAGCACTGCTGAGCGGTTTTAAGTACAATGCTAATTCTTCTACACATTTCTTAGCTTCCTCATAATGCTTTGTGTCTTCAACCCCACTACATAAAGTAATAGGCTGCTGCTCAGGGACCTGGAGGCCAAAAGAAAAGATCTGTATGAGTGCTCGATTCATTAATTAAATGTTTTATTTAGCATAGTTTATGCACTCATAATGCTAACACTGGCAACATCAAAACACCCACTAAATTTACTGAATTCTTTCAAAAGATCTTTCCTATTAACATGTATCTTTGCATTCCTTTGTTTTGTTTCTCTAACAGCCTAATTAAGATATAATCCACATACTATACAACTGACTGGTTTAAAGTATATACAATTCCATGGTTTTCAGTATATTCACAGTTGTGCAAACATAACCACAATGAACTTTAGAATCTTTTCATTAGCCCAAAAAGAAACACAGTACCCTTTTAACAATCACCCCTTATTTTTTCCCAACCATCCACCAACCTTTGGAAAGATGAATCTATTTTCTATGGATTTGCCTATTCTGGACATTTCATACAAGCAAAATCAACACAATATATAGTCTTTTCTGACTTGCTTCTTTCACTTAACAATGTTTTCAAAGGTCTTCCAGGTTGTATCAGTACTTCATTTTCATCACTGAATAACATTCCATTGTATAAATATACCATACTTTATTAATACAATCATCAATTGACAGACTATTTTTGACTATTATGAATAATGCTGCTATGAACATCTGTGTACAAGTTTTTGTGGACAAAAGTGTTTGTTTCTCTTTGGTATATACCTAGGAATCTGTATTTAACCTTTTGAAAAACTGCCAAGCTATTTTCCAAAAGCAGAGTAGCATTTTATATGCCTACCAGGAGCGTATAAGGGTTCCAATTCTTCTACATTTAATGTAGAAAGATAATTCTTCTACTTATTATTATCTTTTTTATTATAGCTATCCTGTTGGGTGGAAAGTAGTAATTCATTGTGGTTTTTCTAAATTTTATTTTAAATTAATAATAATTGCAAATATTTATGGGGTACAACGTGACGTTTTGATTGATACGTTTACAACATGAGATGACTAAAGCAGGTTAATTTACAAATTCATCACCTCACTTTTTTTTTTGTAGATTTTAAATAAAATCTACTCTTTTAGCAATTTTGAAACATACAATGTATTACTATTTATAGTCACTATTCTGTGCAACAGATCACTAAAAGTATTTATCTGGTCTAACTGAAGCTTTGTATTCTTTGATAATTATCTCTTCTTCCCATCTACCTTTCTCTGACTTCATTATGTTTTGATTTGTATTTCCCTGATAGCTAATGATGTTGACCATCCTTTCATATGCTTATTATCCACTTGTATATCTTCTCTGGAGGAATGTCTATTCAGATCTTTTACCCATTTTGCCTAGTAAACTTTATTTTGTAGAACAGTTTTAGATTTACAAAAAAGTGGCAAAGATAGTACACAGAATTCTCATTATCCTGTATTCAGTTTCCCCTATTATTATTATTATTATTTTTGAGACGGAGTCTCCCTCTGTCACCCAGGCTGGAGTGCAGTGGCACCATCTTGGCTCACTGCAACCTCCGCCTCCTGGGTTCAAGTGATTCTTCTGCCTCAGTCTCCCGAGTAGCTGGGACTACAGGAGCGAGCAACCACGCCCAGCTAACAGTTTCCCCTATTATTAACATCTTACATTGGTATGGTACATTTGTTAAAATTAATGAGCCAATATCAACATATCATAATTAACAACTAAAATCCATATGTTAATCAGATATCCTTAGTTTTCAACTAATGTTCTTTTTCAGTTCCAGGATCCCATTCAGGATACCGTATTACAGTTAGTCTTCAAAGATAGAGTCTTGCTCTGTCACTCAGGCTGGAGTGCAGTGGCAGCATCTGGGCTCACTGCAACCTCTGCCTCCCAGGTTCAAGTGATCCCCCACCTCAGACTCCTGAGTAGCTGGGACTGTAGGCACACGCCACCACACCCAGCTAATTTTGCATTGTTTTGTAGAGATGGGGGTCCCACTACATCGTCCAGACTGGCCTCAAACTCCTGGGCTCAGGCCATCCACCCACCTTGGCCTCCCTCTCTCCCTCCATGTCTCTCCCTTTTTTTTTTTTTTAAGTTGAGACAAAGTATCACTCTGTCGCCCAGGCTGGAGTACAGTGGCATAATCTCGGCTCACTGCAACTTCCACCTACCAGGTTCAAGAGATTCTCATGCCTCAGCCTTCCGAGTAGCTAGGATTATAGGCATGCGCCACCATGCCCAGCTAATTTTGTGTATTTTTAGTAGGATGGGATTTCACTGTGTTGGCCAGGCTGGTCTCCAACTCCCGGCCTCAAGTGATCTGCCCAACTCAGCCTCCCAAAGCGCTGGGATTACAGGTGTGAGCCACTGCGCTGGCCCTTCCATGTCTCTTTAAGCTCCTCTTGGCTTGGACAGCTTTCTCAGACTTTCCTTGTTTTAATGACCTTGACAGTTTTGAGTACTGGTCTGGTATGTTGCAGAATGCCCCTAAACTGGGATCTAAGATCTGTCATTTTTCTCATGAGTATACTGTGGTTATGGATTTTTGGAAGATCATAGGGGGAAATTACCATTTTTATCACAGCACATCAAAGCTACACACCACCAACATGACTTATTACTGCTGATGTTAAATTTGATCAGCTGGTTTAGTCAGTGTTTACCAGGTTTCTCCCCTATAAAGTTCCATAATCTCCCACCTTCCAAATTGTACTTTTTGGAAGGAGTCACTACGCATAGCCCACACACACTCTCCATCCTTGAGAGTAGAATATTTATGTAATTAATTTGGAATTCTGCATGGGAGATTTGTTTCTTTCTTCCATTTATTTATTCAATCATTTAATTTTATCATGTAGACTCAAGGATATTTATCTTATACCTGGGTTATAATCCAATTCCATTTATTTTGTTGTTCAAACTGTTTTAGCTTTGGCCAGTGAGAGCTCTTTCAGTTGGCTCCTGTGTGCCTTTGATATAGCCCCCATTACTCTGTGTATGTATCTGTGTGTGTTTTGAATACTTCTCTATACTTTCCAGTGCTACAAGCTACTCCAGACTCATTTTGTGTATTTCCTGTCTCAGTCTTAGAATTAGCCATTTCTCCAAGGAACTCTGGTTCCCTTTATTGGAGAATGGTATTAGAAACCAAGATATGAATGCTATGTATACACATTGCTATTGGGGTGCTGTTCTTTCTAGGCCATCTTAGATGACAGAGCAAGGAAATATGTCAGTGTAATAACCCGAGATATACACGTATCTATTTCTGTATATAACTATCTGTATCCATATCAAGCTAAAAATGAGTTCATATTGATGCCTCCAACTCTAATCCATTACCACATGAATCATTCTAACCTCTTCCTCCTTGCTTATCCGTAAACTGGCTCCAACCATTTGCCATTCATTTACTTAACTGTTCAATTCTAATATGTATTATATATACAGCAGTATCAGAATTCGTACCCCCGTGGGAAAAGACTAGAGTACACTGCTTATAGATAATATCTTCCTCTATCTTTAATCTTACACAATCCTCTTTCTCCTCCACCCCTTTAGTGAAATTGTTTCATATACTTCAGATTGTTTCCATAATCTTTGTAAAATTCTACAATTTTTGCAAATTCAGTGTCATATAGCCACAATTACAGAATCATAAAGAACAGCTTTACTGCCCTAAGAAATACTGTTTTACCAATTCAATCCTCCCTCCCTACTCCTGAATCCATGGCAACCACTGATACTTCTATTGTTGCTATGGTTTTGCCTTTTACAGATATCATAAAATTGGAATCATACAGTATGTGGCCTTTTCATACTGGTATCTTTCACTTAGCAATGATATACATTGAGATGTATCTATGTCTTTTTGTGACTTGACAGCTATGTCTTTTTATTACTTCATTTTATACAATGTTCCATTGTATGGATATACCACTGTTTATCCATTCACCTATTAAAAGATATCTCAACGGCTTCCATTTTTTGGCAATCATGAATAAAGTTGTTATAAATAGTCATGTGCAGGTTTCTGTGTAGCCATAAATTTTCAAGTTAACTGGGTAAATACCTATTATGTTAAGCTTGTAAAGAAAATGCCAAACTGTCTTGCAAAGTGGCTATCCCATTTTTCATTTCCAAAAGGATGAGAGTTTTTGTTGCTCCATATCCTCACCAGCATTTGGTGTTGCTAATGTTTTGGATTTTGGTCATTCTAATTTATGTGTAGTGGTTTCTCACTTGCTTTAATTTGCAATTACTTAAAGACAAACTGCTCAGCTACTTTTCATTTTGCTGATTTGCCATCTGTATAATCTATTTGACGAGGTGATTGTTCAGCTCTTTGTCCATTTTAAAAATTGGGTTGTCTTTTTATCACTGAGTTTACGAGTTCCTTATATATTTTACATGTAAGTCTTTATCAGAAATAGGATTTTACAATTGTTTTCTCACATTCTGTGGGTTGTTCATTTTGCTTTCTTGTTGGTATCTTTTTTTTTGTTGTCACTGTTGTTTTTGAGATACGGTCTCATTCTGTCGCCCAAGCTAGAGCGTAGTGCTGTGATCGAGGCTCAACTGCAGCCTCGATCGGGTGATCAGGCTCAGGTGATGCTCCCACCTCAGTCTCATAGATAGGTGGGACTACAGGCATGTGCCACCACATCCAGCAATTTTTTTTTTTTTTAATTTTCTGTAGAGATGGGGTTTTGCCATGTTGCCTAGGTGGGTCTCAAATGATCCATCCATCTTGGCCTCTTGGGCTCCGGTGATGCTCCTACCTCAGCCTCACAGACAGGTGGGACTACAGGTATGTGCCACCATACCCAGCAATTTTTTTTTTTTTTTTTTTTGTATTTTCTGTAGAGGTGGGGTTTTGCCATGTTGCCTAGGCCGGTCTCAAACGATCCATCCATCTTGACCTCCCACAGTGCTGGGATTACAGACGTGAGCCACTGTGTCCGGCCAATTGTTCATATCTTTGAAACACAGTTTTTAATTTTGATGAAGTTCAACTTATCTTTTTCTTTTGTTCCTTGTGCTTTTTGGTGTCATATCTTAAAAAAAACCCACTGCCTACTCCATGGTCATGAAGACTTACGTCTATATTTTCTTCTAAGAGTTTAGTAGTTTTAGTTCTTATATTTAGCCTTTGATCCATTTTGAGTTAATATGAGTAAATGTTTATTCAAGTTTTAAGTTTCTTTTAAACAATGATCTGTAGTCTTCAAAATATAGTTTTACTTTTTTTTTTTTTTTTTTTGACAGAGTCACTCTGTTACCCAGGTTGGAGGGCAGTAGCATGATTTTTAGCTCACTGCAACCTCTGCCTACTGGGTTCAAGCGAGTCTCATGCCTCAGCCACCTAAGTAGCTGGGATTACAGGTGGGCACCTTCACGCCTGGCTAATTTTTGTATTTTTTTGGTAGAGATGGGGTTTCACCTTGTTGGCCAGGCTGGTCTTGGAACTCCTGGCCTCAAGAGATCTGCTAGCCTCGGCCTCCCAAACTATTGGGATTACAGACATGAGCCACTGCACCCAGCCTAATTTTACATTTCTTTTGTTAAATATATTCTTAATATTTTTTTAATGCTCTTGTAGATGAAATTGATTTCTATTTTCAGATTGTCCATTGCTAGTATATAGAAATACAACATATATATTATTTATTTAACAAATCTTCATTAAGGGCCTACTATGTGCCAGAAAGTCTTTCTTATGTGTGTAAGAAAACTACTATTAATGTATTACATGGATGAAAGTATGCAACACTAGCTGGGTATGGTGGCTCATGCCTGTATTCCCAGTACTCTGGGAAGTCGAGACAGGTGTATCACTTGAGGCCAGGAGTTTGAGACCAGCATAGTCAATGTGGCGAAACCCTGTCTCTACTAAAAATACAAAAATTAGCTGGGCATGGTGGTACACACCTGTAATCCCAGCTACTTGGGAGGCTGAAGCACGAGAATCACTTGAACCTGAGAGGCGGAGATTGCAGTGAGCCAAGATGATGCCACTGTACTCCAGCCTGGATGACAGAGTAAAGAAAAAAGAAAGAAAGAAATTATGAAACACTGTAAACACATTTTTACACCTTAGAAACACTTTTGCTTTTTCAGACAACTGATATTTATATATTCATCCTATATCCTGCAACTTTGCCTAGTTTTTTGTTTCTAATAGCTTTTCCTTTGTAGATTCCTTAACATTTTCTATATATTAGACCATGCCATCTGTGAATGAGATTGTTTTTATTTTTTACTTCTTATCTGAATGTCATTGGTTTAATTTACTTGCCTAATTGCCCTGACTAGAAGGTCCTGTATGATGTTCAACAGAAACAGTTAAGAGTAGAGATCCTTAACTCGTTCCTGATCTTAAAGAAAAAGCTTCTAGTCTTTCGCCATTCAGTATGTTAGCTGTGGGTTTTTCATCCATGTCCTTTGGGTTGAAGTTTTTTTCCTAGTTGTTTCAGTGCTTTTATTATGAAAAGGTACTGGATTTTGCCAAATGCTTTTTCTGTGTCTGTTGAGATGATCATATGTGTGCAATTTTGCAACTTTTACTGATATAGTGAATTACATTAATTGGTTTGCAGATGTTAAATCAACCTTACATTCCTAGGACAAATTGGTGATGATATATTTTAAAGTCTAATTTAAATTTATTTTTTCTTTTTCCTTTTAGATGAAAGGAAAATTTAGGAAATCTTTTTTATTGTGATAATATATACATAACATAAAATTTACTATCTTAACCATTTTTGAGTCTATAAAGCATTAAGTGTGTTCTAATGGTTCCCAAACGTTGTGCTATAGTTTTTGTCACCTTTCTCATCTTTCATTTCAGTTAATATCTACTGAGTAAAACTGCCTGAAGCAGCTGCACCTTCACTACTGAGTAAAGTGCAGTGGTTTTATGAACAATAGTTTTCTCAATGTTAAAAAAGGTCCTTATGACTTACTTCTTAGGTTTCTTTCCTTTTTTTGAGACAAGGTCTCACTCTGTCACCCAGGCTGGAGTGCAGTGGCGCGATCTTGGCTCACTGCAACCTCCGCCTCCTGGGTTCAAGGGATTCTCGTACCTCGGCCTCCCAAGTAGCTGGGATTACAGGCACACACCACCACACCCAGCTCATTTTTTTGTATTTGCAGTAGGGACAGGGTTTCACCATGTTGGCCAGGCTGGTCTCAAACTCCTGACCTCAAATGATCCACCAGCCTTGGCCTCCCAACGTGCTGGGATTACAGACATGAGCCATCACACCCGGCCTTAGGTTTCTCTAGTGATCTGCATAGCTAGGTTTATTGAATATCTGACAAGATTAAATGGATGCTACTGTACTATGACTAAAAAGCACTGGACTACCACAATAAATCTAACATGCTGAAATAAAGGATTTACAGTACCAAACAGAATTATACCTATTTAAATAGAAGGCAATGTTACCCAATTTTAATTCAACAGGTTTCTCTCAGGAGAAAAACATGCACAACACACACACACACACACACACACACACAGAGAAAGAGAGACAGAGAGAGAGAAAGAGAGAGAGAGAAATTTAAAAGTATTAAAGTCACCCATCTTACCTGAGCACCCACGAGCTGCAGCAATGCTGAGTTCACAGGGAGGAGCTCAATGTCTGTATTGATAGTGGTCTGGTCAAATGGGCAAGCCTTGCGGTGGAGTTTATTCAGGCACATCTTGCAGACAGTATGGCCACAACCCAAACTGATGGGCTTTCGAATTGTTTCGTCGAAAGTCTGAGTGCAAATTGGGCAGGAGAGGAAATCCGTCCATTGTGGAGCTTGTACAGGCATTGCTTCTGGAGTTACAATTCACGAACACAAACACACACGCAAATCTAAAGCAAAGATTCCACTGGAATCAAAATCTTTGAAAAAAAGTTTATCTTTTTTTTTTTTTTTAAATATCTTCTGTAGATACAGTCAGCACATAGTGTGAAATATAACCTGGAAAACAAAGAAAAAGGAAAAAAATTGAGTGTCTTTCTTTTCAATTAAACTGTTGAAAAAGAACCACAAGTCCAGTCTTATTTCACAACTTTTTATACCACATTTGTATTACTGTAATCCATCTTTTTACACTTTTACAGAATTACAGCCATGATAAAACATCTAGTTCCATTCCCTCATTTTAGAGATGGGAAGTAGTCCCCTGCCTGAGAGGAGATTTGTAGTAATAAAGTTCCATCCAGGACCCCAGTCTCTTAAGTTTATCTAAGTCCCTGATTTTTTTTTTTTTTTTTGAGATGGAATTTCACTCTTGTTGCCCAGGCTGGAGTGCAATGGTGCAACCTCCATCTCCTGGGTTCTAGCAATTATCCTGCCTCAGCCTCTCAAGTAGCTAGGATTACAGGCATGCGTCACCATGCCTGACTAATTTTGTATTTTTAGTAGAAAGGGGGTTTCTCCATGTTGGTCAGGCTGGTCTCGAACTCCTGACCTCAGGTGATCCTCCCCTCTCGGCATCCCAAAGTGCTGGGATTACAGGTGTGAGCCACCATGCCCGGCTAAATCTCTAATTTTTAAAAAATAAATATATCTAAAAATTAATCTTGGCTGGGTACAGTGGCTCACGCCTGTAATCCCAGCAATTTGGGAGGCCAAGGCGGGCAGATTCCTCGAGGTCAGGAGTTCGAGACAAGCCTGGCCAACCTGATGAAACCCCATGTCCACTAAAAATACAAAAATTAGCCAGGCGTGGTGGCAGGCGCCTGTAATCCCAGCTACTCAGGAGGCTGAGGTGGGAGAATCACTTGAACCCAGGAGGCAGAGGTTGCAGTGAGCCGAGATCTGCCATTGCACTCCAGTCTGGGGAACAAGAGCGAAACTCAGTCTCAGAAAAAAAAAAAAAAAAAAAGAAAAAAAAAAAAGCTTTGTTGGGGAAGAGGGTAGAGGGAGGGAAGAATTAACGACCAAGACATAAATAACTTTTGATGACAAGGCACGGTGTCTCAGGTTTGTAATCCCAGCACTTTGGGAGGCTGAGGCGGGTGGGTCACTTGAGGTCAGGAGTTCGAGATCAGACTGGCCAACATGGTGAAACCCCATCTCTACCAAAAATATAAAAAATTAGCCAGCGTGGTGGTGCGTGGCTGTAATCCCAGCTACTCGGGAAGCTGAGTGAGGAGAACTGCTTGAACCCAGGAGGTGGAGGTTGCGGTGAGCCGAGATCCACCACTGCACTCCTGCCTGGGCGACACAGTGAGACTCCATCTCAAAACAAAAAAAAACTTTTGACAACATAAGAATATTTTAAAAGTAGAAACAATTTACACAAACATATGTTTCCTCTGTATTTATACCACAATCTCAACAGACTCATACAAATTTTTCAGGCTGGGTGTGATGGCTCATGCCTATAATTCCAGCACTTTGAGAGGCTGAGATGGGAGGATTGCTTGAGCCCAGGAGTTTGAGACCAGCCTAGGTAACACAGGGAGACCCTGTCTCTACAAAAATTAGCCAGGCGTGGTGGCATGCACCTGTGGTCCCAGCGACCCAGGAAGCTAAGGGTTAAGGTAGGAGGATCACTTGAGCCCAGAAGTTTGAGGCTGCCTTGAGCCACGAACACGTGACTGCACTCCAGCCTGGGTGACAAAGCAAGACCCCATCTCAAAAACAAAAAGAAAAAAGAAAAAAGAACAAAAAGAAATACTATTCCATTCCCAGGAAAAATTAAATTTAGTTAGATGACACAAAAATGTTTTACTGGTCTTTACTATGTGTTCAGTACTAGGGATAAAAAATTATAAGTCATTCTAAGTCCACATGGAGCTTGCACTGTTTCTTTCACTAAACATATTAACAGCAATCACACAACTAAATATATGATTGCAAGTTATGGTAAGTGATATATAGGTAAAGTATAGGGAGATACAAGCATATATAACAGAGGCAACCTGACCAAATTAGGGTAGAGCTGATGTATAGTTAAGTGATATTTATGGAAAGATTTTGAAGATGACTGCTGAATGAAAGTTAAGGGAAGAATAATGTTTAATATGTGTGAAATAGATTCTAGGTAAAGAAACAGCATAACCACAGATTCTGAGACTAGAAAGAATATAGTACAGATGAGGCCAGGCACGGTGGCCCACACCTGTAATCTCCAGCACTTTGGGAGGCGGAGGCAGGCTGATCACCTGAGGTCAGGAGTTTGAGACCAGACTGACCAACATGGAGAAATCCCGTCTCTACTAACAATACAAAATTGGCCAGGCATGGTGGCACAATGCCTGTAATCTCAGCTACTTGGGAGGCTGAGGCAGGAGAATCACTTGAACCTGGGAGACGAAGGTTGCGGTGAGCCAAGAGGGTGCGCCACTGCACTCCAGCCTGGTAAACAAGAGCAAAACTCCTTTTCAAAAAAAAAAAAAAGAATAGAGTACAAATGGGGAGCTAAAAAAAAGAAAAACAACAGTGAAACCAAAACCAAACAAAACACAGAATAGACAGCAAGAGGTATGAGATGACACTAAAGAATTAGCAAGGACCAGCTGGGCGCGGTGGCTCACACGTGTAATCCCAGCACTTTGGGAGGCCAAGGTGTGCAAATCATGAAGTCAGGAAATTGAGACCATCCTGGCTAACACAGTGAAACCCCATCTCTACTAAAAATACAAAAAAATTAGCCGGACATGGTGGCAGGCACCTGTAGTCCCAGCTACTTGGGAGGCTGAGGCAGGAGAATGGCATGAACCTGGGAGGCAGAGCTTGAAGTGAGCCGAGATTGCGCCACTGCACTCCAGCCTGGGCGACAGAGCGAGACTCAGTCTCAAAAAAAAAAGAATCATCAAGGACCAAAGAACACAGGATCTTCTAACTTATATGGTGGTATTTGGTTACTATGTGAAGAGTAGTGTAAAGCCACTGAAGGGGCAGGAGGTGACTCACTTTTTTGTTTTGAAAGTTATCCTGTGATATTATTCTCACCAGTCACACACAGTCCACTATGATCTCCTTCAACGCTCAACTAGGAAGAGTAACAACTATATGCCTATTCTCACTCTTGGGCCCTAAAGCACTCATATGCTGATACACCAGCATGATGCTTACTTTAAGAAAACCTGATACGCAAAAACTCTAATATGGAAAACAGATTGATTACAGTGATTGTCCATATTAAAGAAAGATAATAAATTTTACAAGGTATTTATAATAAGATTTAAAAGACTAGAAATCGATGTAATTGAAAAAATTGGGCTGGGTGTGGCGGCTCACGCCTGTAATCCCAGCACTTTGGGAGGACGAGGCGGGCGGATCACCTGAGGTCAGGAGTTTGAGACCAACCTGGTCAACATGGTGAAACCCTATCTCTACTAAAAATACAAAAATTAGCCTGGCGTGGTGATGGGCACCTGTAATCCCAGCTACTCGGGAGGCTGAGGCAATTGGACTGCTTGAACCCGGGAGGGGGAGGTTGCGGTGAGCCGAAATCACGCCATTGCACTCTAGATAAACAGAGACATACCAGTGCTATGAAAATGTATGGAAAGAGACTCAAAATACATTAAGTAAAAAAACAAAAACAAAACAAAAAACAAGACTTGCAGACCAATACATATTACATCACTTGTGCTGAGGGAAAAGAACCCTTACATATTAGTCTATGTATTAATGTATATAAATGGATGAAGAAAAAGGTCTGAAAAGACACTCAACAAGCTGTAAGCAGACAGCAAGGTCTTCACGGACTATAGGAATTAATCAACTTGAACAATCGGCCTGTTTTATAGCCTCCTGCCTTGCAGCCTATTTTTGCCTAAACCCTGTGTAGAATGCATCAACTAGATGACTGGAACCAGTTACTCACAGACCCTGGCAACTCACAGATAAACCAGGGTGAGCTTTCCTCATTACCATGCTAAAGTCTCCATCCTGGGAGAAGCTATAGCTTCACTACCATAGCATGTGACCTACACCCAGGCATAAAGACTCACTGTATGTGCACCACTGGGACCCCTCCTCTATATGCAGTGACATACCCTCTCTTCCCTCTCCATCGCCCCATAAAATCCTCCTCTCACTTTCCCTCAGAGAGCCACTGCTTTGGAGAATATGCCCAGTGCTCTCCTTACTTGTGACAAGTAATAAAACATCTATTGATCAAGATCTGTGTTCTTGTGGAGTCATTTGTTACTTGATAGGCAAAGGAACTCTGGATTTTTTTGGGTAACAAAACTTAACAGCACTGCCAGGCATAGTGGTTCACACTTCTAATCCCAGCACTCTGGGAGATGGAGACAGGTGGATCTCTTGAGCCCGGGAGTTTGAGACCAGCCTGGGCAATAAAGTGAGGCCCCGTCTCTACAGAAAAATAAAAAATTTAGCTGGACATGGGCACCTTTAGTTCCATATGGAGCTATACGGAGGCTGAGGAAAGAGACTGCCTGAGCCCAGGAGGTCAGAGCTGTAGCAAGTCAAGTTTGCTCCACTGCACTCCAGCCTGGGCAACAGAGCGAGATCCTGCCTAAAACAAAACAAAACAAAACAAAAATCTTAATGGCAGTTACACAGTTGGGCAACTTACAAAATGTATGTAATCATGAATTACTTATATATAAGTACAAATAAATTGAAAGAGTAACACAAAGCTAGAGTACACTTAGAGTACAAATTAAGCTTCTTAAGATAATCACTCTAAAACAATTCAAAACATTTGTCCTTATTAATCTTCTTTTACATATTTAGATAGCCAAATCATGAAAACTTATTAGTTCTTTTCGAAATTTAAGAATCTTAAAATAGTCTGTAACTTATCCCTTCAAGGAATTAGCATTCCTTTATTAATTTTGTTTATCACTTCCACCTGTATTAACTTTGTAAAGTAAGGTATGTAGTTGTTAATCTCTTAAATTTTCTAGTAAAATAGTTCTTTGACACAACTATAAACAACTTGATATAATAAAAATAGGAATATCAGCAATCAGTTCTTCATTAAAAATAAAAGCATTATTTTGACCATAAACACAGGTTTGAGAGACCAAGGGGAAAATAATATTCTTAAAGCTTGACTTTGGGAAATTTGATGATTAATAACAAAAAGTCACTCTTAGATGACCCTATTTCAGGACTTAAAAAATCACAAGGCAAAGATTTTTTAGAGACTCAAAGTGTCAGTTAATTGTAGACAGTAGATCTAAGAAGAATTTCCATTTCCTCATTCTTTAAGTATCTTTCTCTAAACTCATTCTTCCAAACATTCTCCAAGCTTCTTGAAGACAGTTTATATACTCTTCAACCACAACATGTATCTAAACCACAAAAGACATGATTTAGTAAATATAATAAGTATTCTTTCAGTCAAAAGTAAACATATGAAATAAAATTATTAATATACCAACATCCAGATTTTTTGAACTTCCTCAGAACACGGTATGTCAGCAAACTAAAAAAGGCCACAAAACAAAAATAGCTGTAAATAATTCTACTAATCAAAGCATATGCATTCAAAGCCTGCAGATAAACTGTTGGGGGCCAGGTCAAATCTAATTAATTTGGAGTATTTCTACTGGAACCTTCCTAACTGAAACAGAAGACAAATGATGAGCCCTCTTTATTTCCAAAATGATCAAAAAGAGTGACACTGCTGCTCAAGTATGAAAGCAATGATTAGTTTCTCCATCAGTTTAAATAAGGACTCCTCTCCTACAAAAATGACAATCAGAGATTTTACTGTTGATAATTGATAATACAGAATATACATGACAATTAAACAGCAATCAGTTCAAGGGTCTGACCTAAGACCCAAGTTCAAAAATACCATATAATTTCCCCAATTATATATATACATTTTTACACCACTAAAGAGTGCTCATAGAAAACACTGAAAAGACTGCTTTATTTGGTTATATGCCTTGTTCATGGCATTGACTGAAGAAGCTACAGTACAGAATATCACATTTGACATTCCACTATTAATTTATCCAAATGTCTAAATTCTGGTTAAGAACCATCACTTTCTTAAATCTCTAAACTTTTATCAATAATATTACCATTTGACTTCACTCAGTTTTTTTTTCTTAAGAAAGAAATAAAGATCTTAATATCAAAATAAAAAAATTATTTTGGCTGGGTGCTGTGGTTCACGCCTACAATCACAGCACTTTTGGGTGGCTGAGGTGGGAGGATCACTTGAGACCAGGAGTTTGAGATCAACCTGGCCAACAAGGCAAGACCTTGTCTCTATAAGCAAAATAAAAAATGAGCAGAGTGTGGTGGCAAGTACTTGTAGTCCCAGCTATTCAGGAGGCTGAGGTGGGAGGTACGCTTGATCCCAGGAGTTCAAGGTTTCAGTGAGCTATGACTGCACCACTGCACTCCAGCCTGGGCAACAGAGTGAAACCCCATCTCTGAAAAGAAAAAAAAAAATGCTGGGCGCTGTGGCTCACGCCTGTAAACCCAGCACTTTGGAAGGCTGAGGCTGGCAGATCACCTGAGGTCGGGAGTTTGAGACCAGCCTGACCAACATAGAGAAATCCTGTCTCTACTAAAAATAAAAAAATTAGCAGGGCGTTGTGGCGCATGCCTGTAATCCCCGCTACTCGCGAAGCCGAGGGAGGAGAATCACTTGAACCTGGGAGGTGGAGGTTGCGGTGAGCCAAGATCACGCCATTGCACTCCAGCCTGGGCATTAAGAGCAAAACTCGGTCTCAAAAAAAAAAAAAAAAAGAAGAGAGAAAGAAAGATAGGAATTATAAACAACAAGACTACTGCCTGGGTCCACCAGCTAAGTGACTACTTTGTAGATACCAAACTCAAAGTCTTACAGCTCCCTTAGCTATTAAATTCAAATGCATGCCTCTGCAAAATAACAAATAACTACATATTGTGAGCACTGATGTTTAAGTATGATTAAAACATTGCCAATGAGCTACTACAGACAAAATTGTGATGACACGATGCATCTGGAAAGATGTAAAACAGCTTTGTTTTCTAAAAATCAATCATGTGTCAGTCACTGTGCTAGGCGTTTTCAGATGTTTCTCTTATTTAAATGTCCACAATGTGAACTACCACCAATAACCAACATCTGTGAAGCAAAAACTAGGACACTAAACTTTCAGTGAGCTATATACAGTATCTAATTAATGTTCACAGTAACACTGTAATATAGTTATTATCCCCACTTTAAAGATAAAGAAACCAAAGTACCCAAGTCACAAAGCTAGAAAATGCCAGGATTAAGACTCAAACTCAGGCCAGCCAAACTCCCAAGCTGGTACTTTTAAACTCTCTAATTTGTGCCACCTCACGAATAAAAGTTTATAGTAATTATGGCAAGGGAGCTCTTGGGAGTGACAGAAATGCCTTAAAATTGGATTGTAGTAATGGTTGCACAACTCTGTAAATTTACTAAAAATCATTTGTGTATTTAAAATAAGTGAATTTTATGGTATGTAAATTACACTTCAATAAAGCTGTTAAAATAGTCATTAAGGGCTTTTTAATAGTCTTAGTTTTCAAAAATGTTAAGTAATAATGTAGAAACATAGAAACTATTCAAATCTGTTCTATGAGCACAGCAATAGCCCTATTAAATAGCTAAATTACATTGCTGTGAAGATTTCATTTAAATGTATCACACATTTATTACCATCTCCTCTATTATAGGTTCGTTTTATATGTTCCTGATTCAGAGAGAGAAAAATGGAAATTAAAATTCAAGTATCTACTCTGAGCCAGGCACTCCTCTGAGGCATTACTATGCCCATTTTACAGATGATAACTCGAGGTTTGGCAGCATTAAGTAACGGCCCCAAATCAATAAACTGTTGAGCTGGGATTAACACCAGGTCTTACATATTTGAAGTATAAGTTGGCCTGTGAAAAATGTTTTATCAGACAAAACCACATTGTAAGAAGAAAATCTTGGCTCTCTTCCCACCATGTCCCATGAGATGAGATTTTAACTCATTATTCTTGACCTTAACTTAATTTTTCATTGCTCTGGAACATTTCCATAGCAACCAGCATGTAGGGCCACATCAGAGAAGAGAAAATGTTTCACTGTCTTGAAAAATGAAGCTAGAAGCAGGAGACAAAAACACAAAGAAGAAAACTAATGAAGGCCTATTATAACACTTAATTTTTTAATCCTCAGCAGAGCATCAACTAATTTACAGTGGAAATAGAGTCTAAAATTTGAGGAGGCTCAAGGTTTTTCCAGCAGTAATATCTTGTGAAGAAAGACCCAGTTTTGATTGTAAAAATACCTCTTCCCAAAATGTATGGACTGAATTGTAACCCTATATATACAACATCCTGGATATAAATAATTTAATATGATTATGTTAGTACAAATGGTAAATACTTGGGACAGGCATAAAGAGAAGGGCTTCTGAGTTAGAGGGAAAAATAGCTTGAAAAATAGAAGTTGATAAAGAAAGGCTGAGGAAAGTTCAAGGGGTTAGTTCAGGTTGCTTACTTTTTCAGCGTTCAGAGGCAAAAAGAAAAATTTCTATCTCCAACCTACTGCCAGATTTAGGAGAAGTAGTAGTAAGAAAGGACAAAATCATTCATGGAGAAGCCGCTTGACCTGAGTTTGAAACAGAGTGCCTGAGAAAATAAGACAGTCTTTAACTTTATGTATATAGTTTGAATCTCCAGGTTCAAGTTATGCATTACATATAAATGTGCTACACTAAAGAGGGTGTTAGCCCCCCAGTAGTTATCAAAGAGGTGGCAGAATGATGTGACCAGACTCAAAGGCATCATCTTTTTCTGTTTTTGTGTTTTTGAGACAGATTCTCATTCTGTTGCCCAGGCTGGAGTGCAGTGGTACGATCTTGGCTCACTGCAACCTCCACCTCCTAGGTTCAAGCCATTCTTGCGCAGAGTAGCTGGGATTACAGGTGTGCACCACCATGCCTGGCTAATTTTTGTATTTTTAGTAGAGATGGGGTTTCACCACGTTGGCTAGGTCTCAAACTCCTAGCCTCAAATGATCAGCCGCAGCCTCCCAAAGTGCAGGGATTATATAGGCGTGAGCCACCACGCCCAGCCAAAAGCATCATCTTTAAAGGTAGTAGCAAGGAAAATTTACCAATTAAGCAAAAAAGCAAAATGTTTTAATTTTTTCAGTTTTTGCATTAACACTCTGTTCAATATTACATATACTACACTGTCAAGTAAATAAATATATAATCAATTTAGTGTTAGTACAAACACTAAGGATGTAATAAAACTGATTACTAAGATCAGAAGTATTTTTAGTATACATTGAGCATTTCAGTTTACTCATTACCGTCAAAAAATTTTACAAAATAGTTTATTCATTACCTTAACTGCTTTTAAATTAATCACAAATTTATGAAATTATTTTTTTTTGTTGCTGTTGGGGGCAGGGGAGGTAAAAGTTGACATCTCCTTCTTAATTAAGCTTCTTTTCTAAATCAGAAAGATATTTCAGTCCCAAAATGAAAGATTCATGAATAAATTTTGAAGATGAGGCCAAATACTTTAATGAGACTAAATAGTTCTCCAGGTCATCTTTTGAAATCAGTCCTCTTGCTGCAATAATGGTTCATTTTTATAAAGGAAGTTTACTCCTGTTGTCTCCATAAGTTATTTTGAGACACACAAATCTGACTGGCAAATAATAATTTGGAATGCAGGGACAAATAACCACAATAAAAAGAAAATCTAACCTGTGCCTAATAAATGTATGTTTCAGGTTGTTAAATACTATCCTACAGAATCCTAAGGAATATGATGAAATTAAGACATTTTAGAGGGTAGCACTAATATTCTGTTTTTTCAACTTGTCCTTCATTATTAGTTCTTTTCCCACTAGCATGCTTCAATGTTTGTTCAGGAGCTGAAAGAAATTTGTCTCTAACTTGTCTTATCTAAAAAAGAGTCATTCAATCCTTGTCCCTGTTTCCATCCACCACTATTTTGAAATAACTCTTAACAGGCACATTAAGAACTTTATGAAATTCAAGAGTCATATCTCAATTCTTATTTTACTTCTTTCTATACAGCATTTAATAATATTAAAGTTACTCCTACAAAAGTTGCCCTTTTCTGGCTTCTATATAACATACTGTCCAATAATTGGCAGGCCACTCCTTGCCCATATCTATTGAGGGCTTCTTCTTCTCTATCCATACTTGGAATAGTGGCGGTTCTTAGAATTCCTTTCTCAATTCTCTTCCCTAGAGAGTTTCCCTGAGTAATTTCATCTGTTTTTATGTTTTCAACTACCAACTAGATCCTGCTGACCTCCAAATGTCTCTCTCAAGTTCAGACTTCTCTTCTGAGTGCCAGGGCCATATAACCAGTTGACTACTAAGTCATCCAAGTTCATCTCCTCCCCACCAAACCTTTTGTTCTCTTTGTCAGTGACTGAGTAACATACCAATTACTGTGATAAAAGCATGGGGAATTGCCAGGCATGGTGGCTTATGCCTGTAATCCCAACACTTTGGGAAGCTGAAGTGACAGATTACCTGAGGTCAGGAGAGTTCGAGACCAGCCTGGCCAACGTGGTGAAACCCCGTCTCTACTAAAAATACAAAAATTAGCCAGACATGGTAGAGGGTGCTTGTAATCCCAGGTACTCGGGAGGCCACTATTAGAGAACACATGAATACTCCAGCTTGATAGATTTGCTAACATACACAGGACAGCTTCCTAAGTATTAAAAACCATAGAGAAAATAGTGACATTGGGTCTTACCCCATTCTTCAACGTGGGTGGCCCTGACTTACTTTCAACAGTCGCATGCAACAGAAGTGATGATACTGGGAGAGTTTCAGAGCCTAGGTCTCAAGAGACTTTGCAGGAAGCTTGAACTAGCTTGTCTGAGGACAAGAGTACATGAAACAAAGAAAAGCTGTTTTATAATATCTCAGATCCCTAAAACCAGTCCTAATTTGAGCTGTCAGATGATTGCAGCTACACAAGTGGCCTCAGGGGAGACCAGCAGAACTACCAAACTAAATTCAGTCCAAATTGCTGACTCACAGAATTGTAAGCGAATAAAATGGTTGCTTTAAGCAGCTAAATTTTAGAGTGGTTATTTAATAATAATCTGGTGATTATATAATTAAGATAGTTTTACATATATAAATTTCATAGTCTTTTGAGAAAACATGTAATATTGACATAGAAATTTGAAAGGTTCTCTCAATTGAATTATAACCTTTTTGACAGAGCATATTTATCTGTTTTTAGGCTCTAAAAATCATTAAGATACTCACACACCTACACAAACACAACATTTGGCTTCTCAATCCTGTATCATAAATTATCAGTAACAAAAAAGCAAAATGATACATTTTCAAAGCACAACATGGGCAATGAACCTCTTTTGACTTAAAAATATGTACCATTTGTGCTTAATTTAAACCTATCTAAAATTTATCATAATCCCACTCAACATACTTAAGTTGTGATCCATGCAACAGTCCTCTATGTTGATGTGCCAAAGCAGCATTATTAACTCTTAATACTGATAAAGTTTCATGTGTTTCCAAGTTAGATGTTGTCAGTCCTTGCTGGTGACAATCTAAACACCATTCATGGCCGGGTGCGGTGGCTCATGCCTGTAATCCCAGCACTTTGGAAGGCAAAGGCAGGTGGATTACCTGAGGTCAGGAGATCGAGACCAGCCTGGCCAACATGACAAAACCCCATCTCTACTAAAACTACAGTAAGTTAGCCAGACGTAGTGGTGGGTGCCTGTAATCCCTGCTACTTAGGAGGCTGAGGCAGGAGAACTGCTTGAACCCAGGAGGTAGAGGCCGCAGTGACCTGAAACCATGCTACTGCACTCCAGCCTGGGGAACAAGAGCAAAACTACGTCTCATAAATAAATAAATAAATACATACATACATACATACATACTGTTCTTTACCATCACTAGCTAAGGTTAGTCATTTTCAGTAAGTTATACTTTTTACCCACCTACAACTATCTTCATATACTCCCCAAATATTTTCTCTATCTCGAAACTGTGCGTTTGCTTGCCAAACACTAACTCATTTAATCTTTCCAATAACCTTCTGACATAGATATTATTACCTCTACTTTACTGATGAAGGAAGGAAAGAAAACTCAGTTATTCAACTAACTTAGCGATTTAGTCATAATTTGAACCCACATCTATCTGACTCCAAAACCTGTACTTTTTCTACCATAACACCATGTCTTCCAACTTTGAGCACTTGTAACTTTTTATACTTTTTAATAATTATTTTATTAGTCAGCCACAATTAAAGACATAAATTAAATGATGCCTATTTTGGGTTTAATCTGAGCATGACTGGTTTTAAGTAGGAACTCTGGAACTGTTTAAACCTACTTGTTTATTAAAAAGAAAAAATCCGGTTGTAGCAGCAACTACTGTATTTCTTTTGAAGAGAACCACAAGGATAACTTTGTTTTGAATATTTTATTAAAGTATTTCACTGAGAAATGAGAAGGGAACTAAAACAAAATGATTTATATATCTTAAGACACCTTACTGATATTTTAAGATGAAGTATAACATACATACAGATCAAGAGTGCTCAGTTCAATGCATTATCACAAAGTGAGCATACCTGCATACTTAAGACATACAACATTACCAGCATCTCAAAAGGCCCCCTCATCATCCCTCCCAATGATTACTCCTTTATTCTTCCCCAAATATCACTACTATCCTAACTCCTAACACAATAGGTTAGTTTTGCCTGGTTTAAAATTCTATATAATGGAATTATCAGTATGCATTCTTTTGTACTTGGCTTCTTTCACACAATGTTGTTGTTGTTGTTGCTATTATTTGAGTCAGGGTCTTGCTTTATCACCGAGACTGGAGTGCAGTGGCATGATCATGGTTCACTGCAGCCTCGAACTCGTGGGTTCAAACGACCCTCCCACCTCAGCCTCCTGAGGAGCTGGGACTATCAGCATGGGCCACCATGCCTGGCTACTTTTTACACTTTTTGTAGACATGGGCTATATTGCCCAGGCTGATCTCAAACTCCTGATCTCAAGTGATCCTCCTACCTCAGCCTCCCAGATCAGTAGGATGTCAGGTGTGAGCCACTGCGTCCAGCCCACACAATATTATTTTTGTTAGATTTTGTTTTTCCCAGCATTTACTACATGTTAAACTGTTACAAAGCATTCCAGGTAAAATGATCACAGTTAGGAAGCTACACTTTATGAACTTATTTTTGGAGCAGTGATGACTTGCAGATTTTGAAT
This sequence comes from Mandrillus leucophaeus, assembly GCF_000951045.1. Classification (NCBI taxonomy): domain Eukaryota; kingdom Metazoa; phylum Chordata; class Mammalia; order Primates; family Cercopithecidae; genus Mandrillus; species Mandrillus leucophaeus. The sequence continues at coordinate 338,746 of NW_012102321.1, forward strand.
GCAGCAGATTTCTCATGTTGAACTGGAAGGAACAAAAATGGGTGTCAATAACAAAACTAGACAACAGAAATCTCCTCTTTACTCAAGAAAACGTAACAATGTATGCATCACACAGAGTATGTGTCACAAACTAATAGTCTCTTATTACTTGCTTCCTGCTCCTATTACTTGCTTCTATTTCTTTTTCCCAAGGATCCTGTGCTTTAGACTTCCTTGTGGCATTTGGTGGCTGCCATCATGTTCTGACTGATTCTAGAAACATGTAGATGTATTCACAATAGGTAGATACCTAATTATATATTTTGACCTAGAAATTTTATTTGTATTAAAAACCTAGTATATTTAACAATAATAGCAATAATACCAATATTTTAAAAATGTATTTTCCTAATAATCTCTTAGGTCTTAAGGACATTTCATTACTTTGTTTTGTTTTGAAATATGCCTCCTAGAATTCAAACTATTTTCAGAAAACAATGTCACGGAGACTTAATTGCAGATACTTGAAAAACAGTGCTTGGAAAAGAAGAAAGAAGAAGGAAGCAGAAGCAGAAGCAGCAGCAGAGGAAGAAGCAGAAGAAGAGGGGAGGGGAGGAGGAGGAAGAAGAGAAAGAGGAAGAGGAGGAGCTGATTCATTTTCCATTTTAGAATTATTTCTCAACTATTATTGCAAACAAAATTCCATTTTGAAGAGTTTAAAAGAATGAAAACATTGCTACATGAACTCCCAACACAGAATCCTATAGCTACAATGTATCTTGTTTATACTGTATTATTATTTTATCTTTATATAAAGTGGCTTGAAACAGGAAATAATTGTAAAAGGGGATGTTTTGGCCGGGTGCGGTGGCTCACACCTGTAATCCCAGCACTTTGGGAGGCCAAGGCCGGCAGATCACCTGAAGTCAGGAGTTTGAGACCAGCCTGGCCAACACGGCGAAACCCCATCTCTAATAAAAATACAAAAATTAGTCAGGCGTGGTGGCGGGTGCCTGTAATCCCAGCTACTTGGGAAGCTGAGGCAGGAGAATCACTCGAACCCAGGAGGCAGAGGTTGCAGTGAGCCAAGATTGCACCACTGCACTCCAGCCTGGGCAACAGAGTGCGACTTTGTCTTGAAAAAAAAAAAAAAGATGTTTTGCTGATTCCCCAGTAGCTGCGAATGTTAGAGAACCTACTGACTGCCTGCTGCTGTATCAGAATCAAATATAAGACACTTTCTCCAAAATATGTAATGATGATCTTTCAGGGATTAAATTCATGCTTAGGTTTGTATAATGTGTATGTTATAGGGAAGAGGAAATGAAAAGTTGAGATAAGTCTAACTACTGTGGATTGCACAATTAACAGTTAAGTCTATTTATCGCTTGGTAAAAACAGGGACCCTGGTTAAGAATATAGTTTGTCCTACTCTTCCTCCAACCCTGAACCTTCTCCCCATTTCTCTACAGGCATTAATATATGAATTCCTTCAGAGAAGGCCTTCCTGATCACCTTATTTCAAATAGATACCCCAATCTCAATCCCTCCCCAGCCCTCTGCTATCAAACCACATGTCAAACTGCATGCTTCCCATCTCTTTCCTGATTAATTTTTCTCAACAATACTTCTCATCATCCAACATCTATGTTTTATATTTATTTTGTTACAGTGTATACCCATTGCTACTGAAATATTAGCTCCTAAATATTAGCTCCTTAAGTGGGCCAGGCATGGTGGCTCATGTCTGTAATCCTGGCACTTTGGGAGGCCAAGGCAGGCAGACCACTTGAGGTTAGGAGTTCAAGACCAGCCTGGCCAACATGGTGAACCCATCTCTACTAAAAACACAAAAAATTAGCTGGGTATGGTGGCACGCATCTGTAGTCCCAGCTACCTGGGGGGCTGAGGCACGAGAATCACTTGAACCCGGGAGATGGAGGTTGCAGTGAGCTGAGATCGTGCCACTGCACTATAGCCTCGGCCACAGAGCAAGACTCAGTCTCAAAAACAAACAAACAAACAGATGCTTGTTTCTATCTTTAATTATTTTTGAGTACACTCTATGTGCCAGGAAGTCTTTTATGTGGATCACATGCATACACTTCATCCTCGCAATGAGCCTATCTGGTCTCATTATTAATTTTAAAGCCGAGAACACTGTAACAAAGATGTTAGGTAATATGCTGGTCATGTGGCAACTAAATTTATTCTTATTTTTGAGCTGGTGATTCCTTCTGTAATCTTTCTTTAGTGGTACCACTAGACAATGTACATTTCTGGTAATCACGCCAGATTTCCTCACTTTTTCCTTCCATTAAAAAATAATCTTCCATAAATATACATATCTACTGTGTACCCACAAAAATTAAAAAGAAATAAAATGATAATAATAAATTACCTCTTGTATCTATAATTCCTTTTCATCTCCGCTTTCTTGATTGAGACCCTTGGTCATTCATTCAAAAACTACTTATTGAGCATCTACTATGTGCCAGACAGTGTCCCAGAAACTGATACAGTCCTGAATGAAATAAAGTCCTTGCTCTCATACAGAATACAGTCTCATCACTTAGATCACACAGTAACCTTTTTTTCTTTTCTTTATTTTTGAGACAGGGTCTCACTCTGTCATCCAGGCTAGAATGCAGTAGCATGATCAGAGCTCACTGCAGCCTCGACCTCCCAGGCTCAAGCAATCCTCCCACCTCAGTCTCCTCAATAGCTGGACCACCGGTATGCACCACCATGCCTGGCTGTTTTTAAAATTTTTTTTATAGACGGGGTCTCACAATGTTGCCCAGGCTGGTTGCAAACTCCTAGACTCAAGCTATCCTCCTGCCTTGGCCTCCCAAAGTGCTGGTATTGTGAGCCATCACACCTGGCCACACAGCGACCGTTTAACTGATCTCTGTCCTCAGGATAGTTCTTGCCTTCCTTTACCTTCCTCACACCTGACAGTCACTTACCTACATCAAATTCTTCTATGACAACTCAATTTTTAAAAAGGATGATACACTTGAACAGAAAAGGATATTCAAATGGCAATAAGCATATAATATGTTCACTGAGGAGCGATTACTCATGAGGGGAAGAAGGTACTTAAAGCTTTTCATCTTAAAACTCTGGGTTCAATGGATTAATTAATGAATGTCAATCATCAGGGGAATAGGTGCTGCTATTTCATTATTTATGGATGCCTTTGTAAGAATATTATCTGTACTAGCCTTATGATATTCTAATTACTCATATGTATTTAAAGAGATTTACCATCCTATTTTCTATTCTAAGAATTTTATTACTTCAAAATCCCATCAAATTCTATTCAATAGTGATAGAAATAATAAACTGGAAGAGTCTTTTGTGCCCTCATGAACAGGTTTTCATCAACCACAGACCTACAAAATAAGACATTTCTGAAAAAACTAACTCAGATAATGAATAAATCCAAATAATCCATAACTCAATTTAAAAAACACTATACGAAGAGTCTTACATTTACTTTTTAAAGTTTTTGATAAACTTAATGAGAAGCTAGATTCAAGCAAAGAAGATTGACAGTTTTAACAAAAACCATTCAAAAACTGCTATGAATGGGACAATTAATGTAAAAATTGACATATAAAATACGGGATTTAAAAGTAGTAATTACAGGGAAAGCATTTCTAAATGAAGGCTGAAATCCAGGTGTTTTTTTTTTTTTTTTTAATTTCAAGTACAGTACTTGAATGTGGAAGACTACTACTCTTTAAAAGAATGTCTCCACAAAAATGGACTTTTGAGCCAGTGTAACCAGCATACAGAAAAGTTAAATCAAGACCATAAGCAGTATGATTATTTTTAGCCAAGGACTAAGCACAGAGGGACAGCTTACCTCAAAAGAAAATCAAGAGACTGATATGAGGACCTCCATTTTTCAAGCTGTGAAAATTCCTAACGTGATGAGTTTAGGAAGATACAAGTTCATATAGTAACCAATCCGGGTTCTAGAGATCAAAGTGTAGTTTGAATAGAATCCAAAGGTAAATTACAGTCAATAAAGGATTTAGGATGCCAATAATGTTCAGTTTAATTCTATTCACCTTCAACAACCAATTCGTATTAACATTGAAAATTCGTTTTTAGGCCGGGCGCGGTGGTTCAAGCCTGTAATCTCAGCACTTTGGGAGACCGAAACGGGCGAATCATGAGGTCAGGAGACCGAGACCATCCTGGTTAACCTGGTGAAACCCTGTCTCTACCAAAAAAATACAAAAAACTAGCTGGGCGAGATGGCAGGCGCCTGTAGCCCCAGCTACTCGGGAGGCTGAGGCAGGAGAATGGCGTAAACCCGGAAGGCGGAGCTTGCAGTGAGCTGAGATCCGGCCACTGCACTCCAGCCTGGGCGACAGAGCCAGACTCCGTCTCAAAAAAAAAAAAGAAAATTAGTTTTTGTCACCTAAAATGGGCCACAGCCAGCTACAGTGGCTCATGACTAATCCCAGCAGTTTGGGAGACTGAGGCAGACAGATAGCTTGAGCCCAGAAGTTCGAGACCAGCCTGGGCAACACCGCGAGACTCCGTCTCTACAAAAAATACAAAAACTAGTGGGGTGTGCTGGCATGCACCTGTAGCCCCAGCTACCAGGTGGGGATGAGATGGCAGGGGTAGTCTGAGGTGAGCCTGGGAGGTCAAGGCTGCAGTGAGCCCTGATCCCTCTACTACACTCTAGCCTGGGCAACAGAGTGAGACTCTGTCTCAAAAAATAAAATAGGTAACATATGAAGGGACAAATATTTTTTCATCGAGAGAATCAGCTATTTAGCTGATTAGGATAAATTTCCTCATTTTAGTTTCTAATTGTTTAAAGAATTATAAATAATATGTTTATGAAATCTACAGCTATAGTTTCTATAGACTTAACTTATAAAGATATTTAAAATCACATAATACATAATCAGTCTCCAATATCCTCTTCAAAATAACTTCTAAAAGTAGCCCCAACTAGTGGTGTTCCCGAGAAAGAACGAGAGCTGGGCGCGGTGGCTCACACCTGTAATACCAGCACTTTGGGA
>NW_012102321.1:344298-352307 GCF_000951045.1 Mandrillus leucophaeus
AAAAAAAAAAAGGATCAAAAACAAAATAAAAATATAAAAAATAAATTAAAAAAAAAGAAGAGCAGACTAAAAAGAGATGATGCTGTGATGGAAAACCTAGGAAACCATGCTATAATGGACAACACTTGAAAAGGATGGTTCTTAGGGGGAGTAAAGGATTTTAAATATCCAATTAAGGGTTGCTGCTAGTACAAGCAACAAAACAAAATAGATAATGCATTGAAAATGTAGGCTTGAGGAAAAATTGAGATCATGTAAACAGGAAAGTTCTCTAAGAGAGTGAATGGAAGTGGAGAATTGAACCTTGGGGGAATCATATACATCGGTGCTTTCCAATATGGTAGCCATTAGGTATATGTGGCTATTGAGCCCTTGAAATACGCTGGTGAGACAGAGGAATTAAATTTTAAATAAAATTTAAATGTATCCATACAATGGAATATTATTATTATTTTATATATATATTTTTTGTTTGTTTGTTTTTGTTTTGTTTTTGAGACATAGTCTCACTCTGTCGCCAGGCTGGAGTGCGGTGGCCCGATCTCAGCTCACTGCAACCTCTGCCTCCCGGGTTCAAACGATTCTCCTGCCTCAGCCTCCCAAGCAGCTGGGACTACAGGTACACGTCACCACGCCTGTCTAATTTTTGTATTTTTAGTAGAGACAGGGTTTCACCATGTTGGCCAGGATGGTCTTGATCTCCTGACCTCATGATCCCTGGCCTCCCAAAGTGCTAGGATTACAGGCGTGAGCCATCGTGCCCGGCCACAATGGAATATTATTAAGCGGTAAAAAGAAATAAACTATGAAGCCATGAAAAGACATAAAGAGGTCTAGGCACGGTGGCTCACGCCTATAATCCCAGCACTTTTGGGAGGCCAAGGGAGGAGCACTGCCTAAGCCCAGGAGTTCAAGATCAATTTCTATTTTAAACAAAAACAAAAACAAAAGAAGATATTCACGAAGGGACCTAAATGCATATTGTTAAGTGAACTATGCCAGTCTGAAAGGACTATATACTATGATTCCAACCACATGACATTCTGAAAAGGTAAAACTATGACTGTAAAAAGATCAGTGGTAGCCAGGGGTTCAGAGGAAGGAGGTAGAGATGAGTAAGTAGAACATGGGACATTTTTAGGTCAGTGAAACCATTCTGCACAATTCTAGAATAGTGGATATATAATGTTATGCATTTGGCAAACCCCATAGAACTGTCCAACACAAAGGGTGAATCCTAATGTGAACTATGGACTTTAGTTAATAATGTATCAACACTGGTTCATCAGTGATAACCAACACATCACACTAATGCAAGATATTAACAGAGGAAACTGTGGGGGAGAGTATAGATGGGCACTGTGTATTTTTTTGTGCAATTTTTCTGTAAATCCAAAACTGTTCTAAAAAAATAAAATCTTTCAAAAAACTCAAATTTACATAGCCACACGTAGTTAGTGGCTGGTATTGAACAGCAGAGGCCCATATAAATAGACTGATGTGGGAAGAAAATGAGAATGGTATATGAAGAATTCCTTCATTTCTGACTACCATTCCCAAAAGTACACATACAGTTAACTCTAAACTATATAAGGTTTTATATGTAGCTTCTATATTAACATTTTACAGTAGAACTCGATCAAAAATATTCTGGATGAGTATCTTTCTAAAATTATTTTTGTTAAACAGAATTTAAGGAGGAAAATAACATTTATTAAAGGTGTCAGGTACTATACTAAAGATATTATCATTTACATTTCCGTACAACCTTCAGAGAAAGGTATTACCATTTCTGTTTTTAGAGATGAGGAATTATAAAGCTTAAGTCATAAAAGATGAGAATCTAGATATACTGGCCTCCAAAGTCTATGTTCTTTTTTTTTTTTTTTTTTAACCAAAGTCTATATTCTAATATACACCACTCTACTGTATATATGTTTATGATTCCCAAAATTACAAACATAATTTTCCCACAATGAATTTTCCATCAAGGAGCAATACTCTATATATAACACAACATAACAGTTAATGATATACTCAGAGTCTAATGAGGTGTTGTATAGGTAACTGCTGTCCCTATTTTAAACAGCCTCAGGCTAATGTGACTTTTTTTCCTGCCACCCAGCTGGCCCTCCATCCTACCTATATGGCTCTACTCCAACATCTAATTTGCACCTTTTAATCTGCTGTGGGATGAGAAAATAGATAATCAAATTCCTTGAATTATGTACAAAGCAAGAGAACTTCTAAACCAATGTGTAAGTGCAGATGATTTAGTTCATTAATTTTTCTGACAATTACAGGTCTTTTTTTTTTTTTTTTTTTGGCCTACTTCTTAATCTAAGCTGAGACCTGGATAAATTAAATACTGTTCTATAATAAAGCTAAGAATTTAGTGATTCTGTTTCATTCAAAAGTTTTCGACTACACCTTTTTCGTTTTTTTGTTTTTGTTTTTTTTTTTTGAGAAAAGTCTCACTGTGTCGCCCAGGCTGGAGTGCAGTGGTGTGATCTCAGCTCACTGCAACCTCCACCTCCCAGGTTCAAGCAGTTCTCTGCCACAGCCTCCTGAGTGGCTGGGATTACAGGCACCCGCCACCACGCCCGGCTAATTTTTTTGTATTTTTAGTAGGGACGGGATTTCACCATCTTGGCTGGGCTGGTCTTCAACTCCTGACCTTGTGATTTACCCGCCTCGGCCTCCCAAAGTTCTAGGATTACAGGCGTGAGCCACCAAGCCTGGCCTCATATTTTTCATACATATATGTTTTAATACAGGTGAGGTCTCACTATGTTGGCCAGGCTGGTCTGGAACTCTTAGCAAGTGACCCTGCCACCTTGGCCTTCCAAAGTGGTGGGATTACAGGTATGAGTCACCACCTCCTAGCCTATCCCATATTTTTCATGGATATAGCTCTAAACATCACCTCATTTAAAGACATTATTTTTATTTTTGTATTTGTTAATACTATCTGCTTCAAGATAAAAGTTCGGCCAGGTGCAGTGGCTCATGCCTGTAATCTCAGCACTCCGGAAAGCTGTGGCGGATGGATCACCTGAGGTCAGGAGTTACAAGACCAGCCTGGCCAACATGGTGAAACCCCGTTTGTACTGAAAATACAAAATTTGGCCGGGCATGGTGGCGGGAGCCTGTAATCCCAGCTACTTGGGAGGCTGGAGACACAAGAATTGCTTGAACCCAGGAGGCAGAGGTTGCAGTGAGCCGAGATAGTGCCATTGCACTCCAGGCTAGATGACAGAGTGAGACTCTGTCCACCCGCAAAAAAAAAAAAAAAAAAAGTATTTTTAAAATTTAAATGTATTGAGTACATTAGCCTTCTACTAAATGTTACTCTAAAAAATTAATGAGGTATATATAAAAACATAGAAACATGTATTTACAAAAAGTTGACATTTTCCTGAAAAAAATTATTACAGAAAACCAGAAATTTTACTACAGAGTTCTAAATATTCTGATATAATCCTTTTCCTTATCACTTTTTTTTTTTTTTCTCCCAGGTAGGGTTTCACTCTATTGCCCAGGCTGGTCTGGAATTCCTGGCTTCAAGAGATCCTCCTGCCTTGGCCTCCCAAAGTGCTAGGATTACAGGCTTGAGTCACTGCACTCAACTTAAGTTGTTCTTGTAATTAAATTATAATTATGTATATTAATAAAATTTTCCCTAAGGAGGGGAGATTAGTATCAAAATTTTAAATTATTTTTTTCTACTTAGAGCTCCCTGTAACCCCATTAGAAATCTTTACTAAGAAGATAAAGTGAGTTTTGTTTCTCATAAATTTTAAGATTTCAATTCAATTACAGTACCATTTTTGAATTTAAGATAACAATATATTTCCAAAGCTCCAAATGGAAATGTCAATCTTAGCAGTAACTCTAAAAGTCCAAGTTTATTATTCTTTATTCTAGAAAGAAAAAAAAAACACACAAAAAAAACTAATTTTGTCTCCCTCAGTCAGCCAATCAAAACAATCCAAAAAAGCTTACTAAACAATTGCCTTTGTAACAGTATTCATGTTTTCAGAGGTGACCAGGTAGAGGGCCAAGATCAAGGTTTCTAACACTTATTTAACAAGGGATTAAAAGCAGAGTGTCAGGTATAGGGCCAAGATCAAGGTTTCTAACACTTATTTAACAAGGGATTAAAAGCAGAGTGTCAGGCAAGTCAAAACTAAATATTCTCAAAGATTAGATGAATAAAATAGTCATAAAGTTAGATTCACAGGGATCAAAGAGTTTCAACCTAATTCTAAAAATCATTTCCCAGTGTAACTTCAAATAAATCCTTTGTGAATGTTTCTAGTTTCTTCTACACATTAGGAAAACCTAAAAGGCAAACAAGTTCTAGATAGGAGACTAAGTAAGTATTAGTTGTTCACATTTGTATAGAACATTAAATTTTAGTTCTCACAACCCAGTGAAGAAATACAAATGAGTCTAAGAGTTTGAGCAAAACCCTCTGGGGTGATCAAAACAAACTGCAAACTTCTATGATTCTCAACTTTTCTTCCATAGAGTCCTTGGCAGCATGCTTACTGTACTTACAGAAGCATGCAAAGAATTAGGTGGTTTTTTATTCCTAACAATCACATCCCAAAGTTTTTTCTGCAATTTCAATTGTACAGAGCACTCTTCCTCGATGTTGACTCAAATTAGAGACAGAAAGCAGAATGGCGTTTGCTAGGGATTAGGGAAGAGGGGAATACAGAGTAACTGCTTAACAAGTACACTGTTTCCTTTTGGGGTAATGAACATGTTTTGGAACAACATTGTGAATGTACAAAGTGCCACCTAAACTGTTTACTTTAAAATGGTTAATTTTATGTCATGGGACTTAACCTCAATAAAAAAATTATGTTAATCTATAGATAAAACTGACCCCTTTAGAACTCTTTCCTTCCTCAAAAAAAACAAAAAACAAAAAACAAAAAAAACTGCTATCATGTTCAAATGCTATTTAGATATTGGAAATTTTTTAGATAAAATGCAATTATAAGTTAAATTATTACCACATGTGCACAGTAATAATCAATGAAGGTATACCAATGTCAGTTTAAAACATTGCTATGCCTGTAATCTCAGCACTTTGGGAGGCAGAGGTGGGAGGATCACTTGTGCCCAGGAGTTTGAGACCACCCTGGGCAACACAGCAAAATGCTATCTCTATAAAAATAATAAAAATTTAAAAAATTAGCCAGGTAAGGCGGGCATATCACTTAAACAAAGGAGTTTGAGGCTTAAGTGAGCTATGACAGTGCCACTGCACTCCACCCTGGATGACAGACCATGAGTGACTCTGTCATTCATTCATACATATACACATACAGCATTGCTAAAATGCTTGATAATTATCAAAATAATATTGCTCTGACATACATCTGTAAATAGCTGACTTTAAATTTGAGAAAAATTACTTCCCCAAACCTCAATCAGGAAAACATTATAAACTAATAAGAAGTACCTAACAAACAAAAAGCAACCAAGAGTATTACATAAGAAGTAAACAGGCACAATCGCGACCAAAAATGGACAGAAATAAATATGCTAAAGTTAATTATCTTAGGGATATAGGGCAACATTACTTCAGATTGGTAAACATCACACTTCAAAAATAGAAGGAATCTACCTTAAGAAACTCTGTACTAAGAAAAACTCCTTTGTATAAATGCCTGACAAAATTAATATTTTATCATAACCTCTAAATCCAGCCTAGATTCCAGGATTACACAAAAGAAAAAATCTTGGAGGTGGTTCTGGGAAAAGGCTGACTGAAATCTGTGACTGTTTTGATACAGGCCAATCTGAGAATTTTAATCCCTCTGAACCCAATCCTGAAGAATACCTGAACCCTGAGCACAGACAGGGCCAAAGCTAAACCAGGTCAGAATACCCTGCCAAGGAACATCCTGATCCGAAGTGTTCACCAAACAGGGATCATTTATCAGTTTATTCCTCACTTTGTTGGATGCTGACCACTTTCAAGATATATACAAGAGTGGACTGATTAGACCCACCAAAATCCATTTCAAGTCCTAAGATCTGGAGATGAAAAATACTGCAGAATTCTAAATTATCCATGGCTTAAAGAAAAAAAATTTACAAATTAAGAACTTCAAATATTAGCTGACCCAACTTTAACATCACTGAATATCTTTAGTTATTTTTAAAAATTTATAAAGTATTTAAAAGGCACAATTTAGTAATTGCCTATATAACAAATTAACCATGAAAACAATTATAGCAGTATGATAAATCTGTCCTATGTAAACAGTATGAGTTTTTATATTTTATAGCATTCAGATATGCTAAAAACAAAAAGTTAAGTGTTTTTTTTGTGATTCACATGAACAAATACTTTCTTGTTCTTACAAGTAGATATCTGACAGGATACAAATAATGATAATAGGATAAGTTCACAGGCAAAAAAAGGAATCTGTTGACACAGAAGATGCTGCAAAGTTTAACTGTGACACATGTGGTAGTGGCAAAGAATCTAATTTGTGTAACAAGACCTGGGTCTGAGTAAGCTCTTTTACCTATTAATTATGTGATCTTTTTGCGCATTATGTAGCTACTCCTAGCTTCAGATTCTTTATATGAAAAAATGAGGACAACAGAACTAATACTGCAGCATAATGAGGAAGATTAAATATTTTTATTCATTCAACAAATATGTTCTGAAAAACTAAATTTGTATTATTGTGTACAAAATTACCCTTTTTAATTTCTTCAAATAAATCAAGCATGTATTAATTTTTAATATTACTAAGAAAATATAAATCTAATTCTTAAGCTCTGGTTCCAAAACTTCTTAGAAGTAAATTTTTATTACTTGAGAAAATCTGAACTTAAGTAATAAGTATTGACACTGAAGACGGGACAATTGAGGGATCACATCTTAAAACTGTTTTGACATAAAATGAATAAAAACAAGTCCCTAAATTTTTTCCTATTAAACAAATAAGGACCCAGACTAAGCCCATAAATTGCTGGGTCAATAACCAATCTCAAATACAAAACCTTACCACTTAAAAATACTTATTTTCAGGAAAATGATAGTAAATATGAGGTAAATCTGCCCTTGACATAACACGGTGAGATTTTTTTTTCATAACACAGTACATGAACCACTTAAAACTTACAAGCTATCAATTACTACAATTGTTCTAATAGGTTTAGGGCCAAACATAAATTTAACTATCATTATAACATGGACTTGGAATCTGTGCTGACCTAACAAAATTTAGCACAGAAAAAAAAAATCACAGATCTGAGCATCTGAAAAACGGTGTCTTTTCTGAAATGTTTGCAAAAAAGTCACAACATCAGGAGCCACAGAAAGTTGTTCTTTTTCCATCACTCAAAGAATCAAAACATCTCCAACATTATTTATGCTAGGCATAAAATGAAAGTCAATATTGATATTCACTCACTATACTTCAAATCCTAACCAAGATAATTCAACCTCTATGTTTATTCAATTGCTAGTCTATTCAGTATCAATTGTTGTGGAAGAACTAAGACGTAGACTAGTGCTGCTTACTAGACTTCATGTAACCTGAAAATGTTTTTAATTATAACAGACTTAGACCAATTCTACTTAGAAATGTACCCTTAAAAGAGGTGAAAGACATTAACTGGCATCTTTTCAGCACAGGTCAGTCTTCCTTAAGAACACAACCTATAACCCTTAGGCCTTACAGTTGAATGTTAACAAGTGAAAAGCAATTTCCTTGGATGTATCCAAGCATTTTAATATAAATTTCTGCATACCTAGGTAGAAAGTACTTTAGAAATAACTTAAATCTACCTTTTCCCTCACTTATAAGAAAATGTGGTAGAAGCCTTGAAAAATTAAGTTTAAGGCTCAGGCCTGTAATCCCAGCAATTTAGGAGGCCGAGGCGGGCAGATGACTTGAGGTCAGGAGTTCCAGACCAGCCCGGCCAACATGGTGAAAACCCCATCTCTACTAAAAATACAAAAATCAGCC
>NW_012102321.1:353671-355341 GCF_000951045.1 Mandrillus leucophaeus
CACCGCCTCCGGCCTCCCACCTGCTGCTGCTGAGGCTGCTCCTGCAGCAGGGGCCATCTTGTTGGTCTGCCTCCTCTTCCTCCTCCTCGTCCTCCGCCGCCCAGTCGCTCGTTGTCCTCGTCCCCTTCCTCTTCCTCAGGCTCCGGCCCGCCCCGGAGACTGGGGCGGAGACGAGGGCGAGGATCCTCCCTCAGAAGGCGGGGCGGGCGGAGGGGCGGGGCGGGCGCGGGAGCAAAGCTCTGAGTCACCGGCCACCAACGCCCGGGAGGGAGGCCGGCGACGCTCTCCGCCGCGACCCAAAGTCTCACACTCCCTGAGCAGAGGAACCGGTCCCTCCGTCCGGCCTGCCCTCCCGCACCGGAGCCTTTGGGCTCAGCGGGCCAGTGGCCAGATGGCGAGAGTAAATTGGAGGAATTTCTGTCGTTTCCATCGAACCCCGCAATACGTCTACTCTTTTGGCTTTCTCAGCCGTTGTCCCCCAACTCTGGTTTCTTTTTCACGTCTTGTCCCCCACCCTATTTGTCTTCTTCCATATTATCCAGGTTCTGGATCTCATCAGCTTTGTCCTCGTCACCCCTCTTGGAGTTCAGCCTCCTAAGGCTGTGAAACAGCCCAAAGGCCCGGACACGCTACTCCAAAACGTCTCTCCTGGGCTGTGTGAACAATAAGAGCTATTTGGGGACAACAGGAAAAGATGTGGCTCGTCGAAGAGCTCCTGAAATTTAACCTTGCTACTCTTTAAAAGTTTCTTGTTCCTTGTGGAAAAGGTGCCGTTTTGGTTTTGGGGAATGAGAGGTCCCTTCAGACAATTCATTTTAGCCAAACCCTCTTTAGCTTTTGAGAGGGGGAAGAGATGGGATTATTGTAACACCATACAGTACTGATTTCAAAATAAATCATCTAGAAGAGAAGAGAGAGAGAGAGTCTCCAAATAAACAACCATTTAATACTCTCTACTCGGCAGCATCACCTTTTTTGCTTCAGGACTTGACCAAGAGAGCAGAGATTATGTTTTTCTGTCCTTTCTTCACTGTTTACATCACAGTACCCCAAGAGAAGCACTTCTGCCTTTAACTTGATACATTGGAATCGCTATCACAGATAGTATTTTTGTATTATTTTAAAGAAATATCACACACCTTCCTAAACTCTTGGCAGAGAAGAATTCTTTTTAGTTGTTAACACCCTCCTGCTCCTGAAATCTCAGCTTCTGTTTAGAAGACCTATTGATGTCTTTCTATTGATTGGAATTTGCTGCCTTTGAACTGGGTTTAATCTGTAATCGTCTTTTCAGCCTACTAAATAGTAACCCTAGTCCTACAGAGAGTGAATTTCTAGCTACCACAGGGGGATTTAGGTTAGCATGTGCCAATCTAAAGGGATCTCTTAAAGCCTTTCCCTCCTCAAACCAGGCCTCTGTACCCTGCTAGGAAAAACAGATTAATCTGCTCCTCCTGCTTTTCCTCCTCCTCCCTTCTTCTCACTCCTAGGGAACCTTCCACAACAGAAGGTTTTAGCGACTGTTGCTAGGCAAACATGCCAACTTCCTTGTTTAGGTGAAGCAAGTAACTCAACTTCCATTACAAGCAACCTAGATAATGTAATTTCTTCCCCCCCACCCCACCCCCCAGACGGAGTCTTACTTTGTAGCCCAGGCTGGAGTGCAGTGG
>NW_012102321.1:358121-359194 GCF_000951045.1 Mandrillus leucophaeus
TGAGGCAGGGGAATCGCTTGAATCCGGGAGATGGAGGCTGCAGTGAGCCGAGATTGCGCCACACACTCCAGCCTGGGTGACAAGGCAAGACTCCGTCTCAAAAACAAAACAAAACAAAACAAGAACAAACAAAAATGAAATCAAATTTCTAACTCAGAGAAAAGATTGATCTTGAACAATTTAGGGACAAATTACTGAAACAGGAGACAAGGCACAAGAAGCTCTATGGCTGGAGATGAACCACCTCTGTGTCTCCTTTAGAAGTGCTTCCTGAGGTCCACTTTACGCTAGTTAATGTTGCTTCTTATACTGCATGTTAGTAATTTAAAACGCCTAGCTGGAATAAAAGTTCTCTTTAAACATTACAATTTGTCTCCCCGTTGAAAGTAAGTGTTTGTCTCCAGTTTCATGGGCTATTCTGGTATGTCAAGAGTAGTATTATTACTGTTCCAAAAGAGCTCTTGTTTCAATTCACTTTCAACTGGGACGCGGGCATAACTGATGTTTACAGAACTCATGCTTAGAGATGTTTAGAGAGGCGCATCCCTTACCATTCCATCCTTTATCGATAACCACATTTTGTATGTTTTTGTTGCATTTCAGTTTTTTTTTTTTTAAAGACACCTGCACACACACAATTTTCGCACCGCCAGCAGGGAGAAGACCACAGGCTAGGTCTCCATGGGCTTCAGGGAAACAGACACCGTGAACCCCGCTTGGCCAAAGAGGGGGAGCGCTTCAGGGGCTGGGGGAGGGAGCAGCCCTAAGGTGCTGGGAGTCAGAGGCGGCGCCTGTTTACAGACGCCTTCGCCCTCCCCCACCCCCACAGAGGAGGGGTCCAAAAAGCAGTTCCCGTGCGCACTCCCCGACTGGCCCAGGCCCTGGCAGCACCAGAGGAGCCAGGCAGCCCTTTCGCCCCCTCCCTCTAGTCCGAGCCTCCCTTCGCCCTCCTCTCGGCCTACCTACCCCTACAAGCCCTCAAGGCGGCATGCAGAGGCCTGAGGCCTAAAGGACGCCGGCCACTGACAAGCCCCAGAGCAGCCGGCGGGGGCCCTGAGGAGCCTGGGGCCGGC
>NW_012102321.1:364441-366209 GCF_000951045.1 Mandrillus leucophaeus
CTTGGGAGGCTGAGGCAGGAGAATCGCTTGAACCCAGGAGGTGGAGGTTACAGTGAGCCAAGATCATGCCACTGCACTCCAGCCTGGTGATAGGCAAGACTTCATCTCAAAAAAAAAAAAAAAAAAAAAAGATACAGAGGATAATTTGTCTCTTTAAACTGAGTCTATTTAGAAGAAAGATAATATGGATATTCAGCAAGGGGGAAAAATGATATTCTGGGTTTTATTCCCAAATTAACAATTATTTGAAAATTTAGCAAAATAAGCTCTTTTTAAAAAGTTTATTTAAAATGTTTTTACTCTTGTTAGAGTATTGAGATTTGTTGTGAGTTAATACAAATAAGATTAAATGAGGCCGAGCATGATGGCTCATGCCTGTAATCCTAGCATTTTAGGAGGCTGAGGCAGGAGGATTGCTTGAGGCCAAGAGTTCAAGACCACCTGGCCAACATAGTGAGACCCAGTCTCTATTTAATTTTTTTTTTTAATTTATAAAAGATTAATGACACCAGGTGAGGTGGCGCACGCCTGTAATCCCAGAACTTTGGGAGGCTGAGGCAGGCGGATCACCTGAGGCCAGGAGTTTGAGACCAGCCTGGCTAACGTGGCAAAGCCCCATCTCTACTAAAAATACAAAAAGTGGTTAGATATGGTGGCACATGCCTGTCATCCCAGCTACTCAGGAGGCTGAGACAGGAGAATTGCTTAAACCCAGAAGACAGACGTTGCAGTGAGCCCAGATGACACCACTGCACTCCAGCCTGGGCGACAGAGCAAGACTGTCTCAAAAACAAAAACAAAAACAAAAACAAACCAAAAAAATCACTATTTTGTAGCTTCAAGACAACTTAAACAAATTGGTTTTATCTCATATTTTGTTAATAATTCTGACCCTCTCTGGGCTCCGACCTAGTTCGCGGCGATGTGGTCAAACGCACCAAGAAAGTCGGGATCGTAGGTAAATACGGGACCAGCTATGGGGCCTCCCTCCGAAAAATGGTGAAGAAAATTGAAATCAGCCAGCAGGCCAAGTACACTTGCTCTTTCTGTGGCAAAACCAAGATGAAGAGACGAGCTGTGGGGATCTGGCTCTGTGGTACCTGCATGAAGACAGTGTCTGGCGGTGCCTGGACGTACAATACCACTTCCGCTGTCACGGTAAAGTCCGCCATCAGAAGACTGAAGGAGTTGAAAGACCGGTAGACACTCCTCTACTCTTTGAGACATCACTGACCTACAATAAATGGGTTAATTTATGTAACAAAAAAATAATAATAATTCTGATGTGGAATACCCAGAAATTTAGACTTTGCTCTGACTTCCTCTACTGATATACTATGAAAATCAAATGAGTCATTTCATATAAAATATCAGTGCATGGCATATAGTAAGTACTCAATTTTTTCAAATTCATTTTGTGCATATGTTATTAGAGTCTTTTGTTTCTTAATCAGTCAGATAAGAATGACAAGTCATCAAATACATTTTTGCTCTTTGCATGAACCCTAAAAAAAGATTAATGCAACTTTTCAGATCATACACAAATCAGTTAAAATAATGCCTTATGTTTTCAATATGTATTCTAATATGCCTGTACTATATTTTCTGATATGCCTGTACTATATTGTTTGTTCCTCTGATTTTTTTTTTTTTTTTTTTTTTTTTTTTGAGACGGAGGGTCTCTGTCACCAGCCTGAAGGCTAGTGGCACAATCTCAGCTCACTGCAACCTCCGCCTCCCGGGTTCAAGAGATTCCCTTGCCTCAGCC
>NW_012102321.1:370879-372277 GCF_000951045.1 Mandrillus leucophaeus
CAGCTAATTTTTTGTATTTTTAGTAGACATGGGGTTTCACCATGTTAGCCAGGATGGTCTCGATCTCCTGACCTCGTGATCCACCCGCCTCGGTCTCCCAAAGTGCTGGGATTACAGGCGTGAGCCACCGTGCCCGGCCAACTTCTTTGAACTATTAATAGTTGTACCTCAGTTGGTAAGGCTCCTTAAAAGGTTCCCTTAAGCAATATGATTTTTAAGTTGTTTATTTTTATCTCGTCAAAGTTTCAATTAAAAATACGTTAAAGGTCAGATACAGTGGCTCACGCCTGTAATCCCAACATTTTAGGAGGCTGAGGGGGGCGGATCACCTGAGGTCAGGAGTTCAAGACCAGCCTGACCAACGTGGAGAAACCCCGTCTCTACTAAAAATACAAACATTAGCCAGGGGTGGTGGCGTGCACCTATAGTCCCAGCTACTCAGGAGGCTGAGGCGGGAGAATCACTTGAACCTGGGAGGCGGAGGTTGTAGTGAGCCGAGTTCGCGCCATTGCGCTCCAGTCGGGCAACGAGAACTAAAAAAAAAAAAAAGTTAAAAATGGAGACGCTTCCCCAAACCCAAATTCATTTTAGTGATATAAAGACACATTTGACAGAAAAAGAAGAGCAGCTTTGAAGAAAACACGTATGTTCACAATAAAAAATAAAAAAACTAATCTGTGAGAAGTCATATGTTTTGAACTCCCCAGTCAGACTAGAAGTATAAGATACAGAAGATAAGGCCAGGAGCGGTGGCTCACACCTGTAATCCCAGCACTTTGGGAGACAGAGCGGGCAGATCACGAGGTCAGGAGATGAAGACTATCCTGGCCAACGTGGTGAAACCCCATCTCTACTAAAAATACAAAATTTAGCCAGGGGTGGTGGCGCGGGCCTATAGTCCCAGCTACTCCAGAGGCTGAGGCAGGAGAATCACTTGAACCCGGGAGGCAGAGGCTGCAGTGAGCCAAGATCGTACCACTGCACTCCATCCTGGACGACAGCGAGACTCCATCTTGGCCGGGCATTGTGGCCCACGCCTGTAATCCCAGCACTTTGGGAGGCTGAGGAATGGATAGCCTGAGGTCAGGAGTTGGAGATCAGCCTGGCCAACATAGTGAAACCCCGTTTCTACTAAAAATACAAAAAAATTAGCTGGGCGGGGTGGTGGGCACCTGTAATCCCATCTACTAGGGTGGCTGAGGCAGGAGAATCGTTTGAACCTGGGAGGCGGAGGTTGCAGTGAGCGGAGATCGTGCCATTGCACTCTAGCCTGGGCAATAAGAATGAAACTCCGTCTCCAAAACAAACAAACAAACAAAAAAATTAGCTGAGTGTGGTGGTGTGCACTTGTAATCCCAGCTACTTGGGAGGCTGAGGCAGGAGAATCGCTTGAACCCA
>NW_012102321.1:376397-429116 GCF_000951045.1 Mandrillus leucophaeus
TTTTTTTTTTTTTTTTTTTTTTAGAATAACTTAATGCTTTTTAGGTTAGGCTGCATGACTTTTTAACCTATTACATGCTTTAAAATTGTTCTAGAATGTGTAAATGTCAACCTAACACACTGTTTGTCATATTAAGGCTAGAAATGACCTTAGATACTCATTTATTTCAGCAGTTGAAGCTGAGAGTAAGAAAGACTGGATAGATCACTTACCTACACAACTACTTCTTTATAGATAAACATCATGTAATTGAGGAGGGGGTTAGGGAGCAAAGAGGGCTAGGAAAACAGGAGAAAAGATGAATGAGGTATGTATCCCTGCCTTAGAGAAACTGAATAACCTAGTAGGAACAATACAATAAGATATTCATGTAAACTAGAGTATAAAGTACCTTGGTGATTAGTGCATAGAAAGTACAGTCAGGCCAGGTGCAGTGGCTCATGCCAATAATCCCAGCACTTTGGGAGGCCAAGGCGGGTGGATCGGGAATTCGAGACCAGCCTGGCCAACATGATGAAACCCTGTCTTTACTAAAAATACAAAAATTAGCCGGGCATGGTGGCTGGTGTCTATAATCCCAGCTACTCAGGAGGCTGAGGCAGGAGAATTGCCTGAACCCAGGAGGTAGAGGTTGCAGTGAGCCAAGATTGTGCCATTGCACTCCAGCCTGGGCAATAAGAGTGAAACTCCATCTCAAAAAAAGAAAGAAAGTACAAAGTCCTCTGAAAGTTAAAATCATTCTAATGTCATGGAACCTACCTTCTGACAGGTGGCAATTCTGTGGTATCAGATGTGTACCCAGGGCCTAGAAATCCACTCAGCTCTCAATTTGGGACACCAGGAGGATGAAGGAGGATAATGAATGAGAAATTGAAAGGTGTGAGAGTAGAGTTTGGACTAACTAAAAAACCTACCTCAGGCCTCTGGGTAGCCGGGATTATAGGCGTGAACTACCACGCCCAGCTGAGATAAGTATAAGATGTTTTATGTAAGCGCGGGGTAACCACAAAGCAAAAGCCCATAATAGATGTGCAGGCCAGGCACAGTGGCTCACACCTGTGATCCCAGCACTTTGGGAGGCCGAGGCTGGTGGATCATGAGGTCAGGAGTTCAAGACTAGCCTGGTCAACATAGT
The DNA here is from genome assembly GCF_000951045.1 of Mandrillus leucophaeus. Classification (NCBI taxonomy): domain Eukaryota; kingdom Metazoa; phylum Chordata; class Mammalia; order Primates; family Cercopithecidae; genus Mandrillus; species Mandrillus leucophaeus. Next base: position 377,533 of record NW_012102321.1, read on the forward strand.
GAAACCCTGTCTCTACTAAAAATACAAAAATTAGCCCGGCATGGTGGCGCACGCCTGTAGTGCCAGCTACTTGGGAAGCTGAGGAAGGAGAATCACTTGAATCTGGGAGGTGGAGGTTGTGGTGAGCTGAGATCGTGCCACTGCACTCCAGCCTGGGCAACAGAGCGAGATTTTGTCTCAAAAAATATATATATATGTGTGTGTGTGTGTGTGTGTGTATATATACATATACAAATCAACCAGAATAACAAAACAATAACTAAAAAAAAAACCAAAAAAAACAGAAAACAGTTTTTCAAATGGCACTTATAAGTCCTTACCTATATATAATTACTTTGAATGTAAATGGATTAAATTATATAATCAAAAGGCATAGAGTGGCTGAATAGATTAAAAAAAAAAAAACAAAAACAAGACCCTTAGAGGCTAGGCATGTAATCCCAGCAATTTGGGAGGCCAAGGCGGGCAGATCACCTGAGGTCAGGAGTTCCAGACCAGCCTGGCCAACTTGGCGAAACCCTGTCTGTACTAAAAATACAAAAATTAGCTGGGCATGGCAGCAAGTGCCTGTGATCCTAGCTACGTAGGAGGCTGAGACAGAAGAATTGCTTGAACCAGGGAGGCAGAGGTTGCAGTGAGCCGAGATGGTGCTATTGCACTCCAGCCTGGGCAATAAGAGCAAAACTCCATCTCAAAAACAAAAACAAAAATAAAAACAAAAATTAGCCAGGCGTGGTGGTGGGCACCTGTAAGTCCAGCTACTCAGGAGGCTGAGGCAGGAGAATGGCTTGAACCCAGGAGGAGGAGGTTGTAATGAGCCAAGGTCATGCCATTGCATTTCAGCCTGGGTGACAAGAGTGAAACTTCATCTCAAAAACAAACAAACAAACAAACAAACAAACAAAAAACACAAAAAAAACAAAAAAAGAAAAAACAAAAAAAAGACCCTTGGAGCTGAAACAGTGGCTCACCCTTGTAATCCCAGTGACTCAGGAGGCTGAGGTGGGAGGATTGCTTGAGCCAAGAGTTGGAGGCTGCAGTGAACTATGACTGTGCTGCCATACTCCAGCCTGGGCAACAGAATGAGACCCTATCTCTAAAAACAAACAAAAAACAAGACCAAATTATATGCTGCCTACATAAGACTCACTTCACCTTAAAGCAGGGGTCCCCAGCCTCTGGGCCATGGACCAGTACCGGTCTGTGATCTGTTAGGAACCTGGCCACACAGCAGATGAGCAGCTAGCAAGAGACCATCACCACCTGAGCTCTGCCTCCTGTCAGATCAGTGGCAGCATTCGATTCTCATAGGAGCACAAACCCTATTGTGAACTGCACATGCAAGAATCTAATGCCTGATGATCTGAGGTGGAACAGTTTCAGCCTGAAGCCATCCCCCCACCGTCTTGTCCACGGAAAAATTGTCTTCCAAGAAACTGGTCCTTGGTGCCAAAAAGGTTGAGGATCATTGCCTCAAAGGACTCTTGTAGACTGAAAGTGAAGGGAAAGATGAACGTTTGTTTATATAACTAATGATTGGTACTTCATGTGGGGCTCTGTCTGTCTAAACATACAATTCTAGATATACTGAGTTCAATATACTTTGTAACCAAATGATGTCCTCTAGCACAAATGTATGTTCAGTATCTATTGGGCCATATTAGGTTTATCTGATCATGAGTATCAGTTAAGAAAAAATTGAACATTCCTATGTAAATCATTCAGGAAACTAGAATTTGAAACATAATGCTTTAAGCAATATGGACAAGAAACTTCCTTTTGCTCCATACTTTACTCTGTATGATCTGGACTTGGGGGAGTCTTTGTAGAGTTTTTTGTTTTTCTAAGAGGTTAAGGACCAAAGATTATCCCTATCACTTGGAGGCAGTTCATGAACCATGCAGTAAAATGTCTGTATAGCAGGCTCCTCATTGAAGATGAATATTCAGCTTCATGTTACTCCATGAGTTTATTTTCTTTTTGCTATCCTTTATTCAAAGTGTTTGAGAGCTGTAGTCTTTTCTCAGTGCTAATCTTCTATTAATGGGAGAGTTCTGCAACCATACTTGGGCCAGTATAGCACCAATGATGGGAAACACCTAGAGCTCCATCAGAGGAAAAGCAAATCCCTGGGGGTCAAGAGTCAGAGTCCTTCTCCATCTTGATATTTTTCCTCAGCTGTCAAACTGGGACAGGCAGAAAGATCTAGTTCAAGCCCTTGTTCCACTACTTACTAGCTGTGTGATCTTGTACAAGTTAACCCTAGAAATGTTCACTTTCCTTGAGTATAAGATTTGTCAAAAGTATCTGATGTAAAATACAAGGATTGTGAAAATTATTTTATGGAGATTAAAATGAGAAAATATATGTAGAACATCTAGTACAATGCCTGACATCTATTAGGCACTTGATGAATGAGAGTTATTAAAATTATACTAGGTACTGTACATAGCATTGGGCTGGTGGTTCTCAATTTTGCTGTGAACTTCTAAAAACTATGGTCCAGGCATGGTGGCTTATGCCTGTGATCCAGCACTTTGGGAGGCTGAAGCAGGTGGATCGCTTGAGCTCAGGAGTTCAAGACCAGGTTGGGGAACAGGGCAAAACTTCGTTTCTACAAAAAATACAAAAATTCACTAGATGTGGTGGCACACACCTGTAGTCCCAACTATTTGGTGGGCTGAGGTGGGAGGTTTACTTGAGCCCGGGGAAGTCGAGGCTGCAGTGAGCCGTGTTTGCACCACTGCACTCCAGCCTGGGACACAAAGTGAGACCCTGTCACAAAAACAAAACAACAACAACAACAACAACAAAAACTATGTGTCTCCAGCTCTGACTCTAGAGATTCTGATTTGGAGTGCTGGTGTGGGGCCAGGCGTCTTTATGTTTTTTGGATTTTACAGGTGATTTCATCCTATCTTCTCGGGTGAGAACCACTGACATTGGGCAATGGTCAGCAAACCTTTTTGGTAAATGGCCAGATAGTAAATATTTTAGGCTTTACGTGGCATATGGTCTCTGTCACAGCTATTTGACTCTGTCGTTGTAGTTTTAGAGCAGCTATAGACAATATGTAAACAAATAAGAATGAGTGTTTCTAATACAACTTTATTTATAAAAACAGACAAAAGGAAGTGGCAGACCAGATTTGGTCCCCAGACAATTACTTGCCAATGCTTTCTTATATGGAGGGAGATTTTATTTGTTATAGCCAGGGAAAGTATATTATTATTATATTCAATGGCGGCATTAAAAGCCTTACAGTGTTTGGTGCAATACACAGTTAATTAAACAGACAATGCTCCTGCCTTCCAAAGAATTAGTCATTCAAAACAACAACACAGACATAATATTTATAAGTAATCCTGCATGAGTAATTATCACATAAACAAATGACTATACAAGACTACATGTGAAACTGAGTTCAGGAATGGCCAGATTCTCCTAACGCTTCCATTTACAAATATCAGATAAAATAAAAGGAACATAAGGACTCATTCAGGAACCAATGTAAAGAAGAGAATGATGCCCCAGTGTAGCTCCCTTTTTTCAGCAAGAGGCTGTAAGGGAGCATCTTTTAAAAAGGGATCCTTTAAATAGTACTTCATGGCTTTCCACGTGGCTGAATTTACCCTCTCTCAACACTGATTTCTTCATCAAAATACATTACTGTCTGATTTATCCTGAGTTTAGGGGCTATATTACGATTGAGTTTAATGATAGCAGTGCTCATTACCTTTAACCTGGAACAAAGAAAAATATCTTCTGTCTCAATAGGAATAGTAAACTTCAGGGAAAAGCCAGGGGATCCGTCTGTGTGGATGTGTGCGCATGTGTGTATAGGTATGTTTAAATAAAGTTATTGGTAATTTAGTAACCTACTGCCTACAATGGTGGAAAGGATGCAGTAGTAGCTGTTGGATAGGGCAAGGTTCTTATATAGCCCTGAGGGATGGGCAAGTGTTGTGAACTTAGTAATTTTGGCTGACCAGCATCTGACTCTCTCCTCCTCCCTCTCTTTGGGAATTCTCCATTTGGGAGTTTTAGTGGATGGCAGGGTCTCTTCTCCCACTATAAGGACTGGGAAAGTTCAGATACTTGCCTAAATGCCCCTCCCCTAATCTGCCAAACACAAAATACACACCCAACTAGGGTGAAGGAAAGTGATCTAAGCTTGGTTGACTATAGATGTTGTTAGCTGGGACTGTGAATCTGCTGTGAGTTACACAGAATTAAGTAGAATTCATCCCACTAGCAGCGCTGGTACCAGGAGTCTGGTGGGACATCAGAGTCTGATGGCAGCAATCCCTGAGGTGATGGCCAGCATCCACTGGCAGTGGCAATGGTACCCTTACCAGGGCATTTCAAGGCTGACATTAGCTGTGATTCTGGCTATCTAGGTTCTCTCAATTCCTGTTCTTCAAAACTGTGAACTGCCTAGGTGCGGTCGCTCAGGCCTGTAATCCCAACACTTTAGGAGGCTTGAACTCAGGAGTTCAAGACTAGTCTGGGCAACATGGCAAAACCCCTTCTCCACCAAAAATACAAAAAAAAAAAAAAAAAAAAGGCTAGGCATGGTGGTGTGTGCCTGTGGTCCCACCTACTCAGGAGGCTGAGGTGGGAGGATCACTTGAACCTGGGAGGCTGTGGCTGCAGTGAGCCAAGATCATGCTACTGCACTCCAACCTGGGCGACAGAGTGAGACCCCATCTCAAAAAAAACAAAAGAAACAAAGAAACTTTGAGCTACTCAGTTTGCTCCTAGTAAATTCCTATTCTGCTTAAGTTAGCCACTGAGATAGTTTGACCTTTAGGAGAAAGAGTGTAGAAAACAAGGGACTGCATAAATAATCTATTTTTCTGTTTCTCAGAGAGACACCTTTTACTCAGTTTAAAGGAATTCTCCATGTTTTTTCTTTTTCTGTGCCCTGATTTTTATGATTGCAGTTGTCAGAGTCTCAAAACTTCAAGGTACATCTGTATCCATTTCCCTTAAATTGAAGTGAAGGTATCCTAAACGACATGTTTCCTTCTGTTAACTCAGTTCATTTATTATTCCCAAATAAGCCGTCCTTTCAAGCTTTTGATTTGAACTTTTTACCCATCTGCCAAGAATGTTCAGTGTCTAGTTTAAAACTAATATTGCAGTAATTTCTCAAGGGGAAAGTCTCCATATCAACTTCTCTCTTAGTCAGGATTTATATACTAGGGGAAAAAAAGAAGAATAAAATAATCTCTTTCTTGGCTAAAAACTATTACAAAAAATAATTTTTTTTCCTTGAATTCTTAACAAGAATTTTTCTAATCAAGCATTTCGTCTGGGGCAATCAAGCAATCAAAGCCTTCCTTGCTAAAATTACATGGGAAAATAATTATTTTCTATATTTTTGCAAAAATATTTTAACTACCAAAATTGAAATGTTCATTTATGGGTTTTTTTTTTCTGCAAAGAAACTTAACCTTGTTTCTGCAACATCTAAATTGAGTCACAAATGTTCTCAAGTGATGATATAAAAGTCACAGAACAAAACTAATTTGCATTCACTTTATCACAATCACAACAAATATTTGGTAACCTGCTATGTGCCACATAACACCATAGACACCGTGCTATTTTGTTTGTTTGTTTTTCTGTCACCCAGGCTGGAGTGCAGTGGCACCATCTTAGCTCACTGCAGCCTCTGTCTCCCGGGTTCAAATGATCCTCATGCCTCAGCCTCCCGAGTAGCTGGGATTACAGGCGCCTGCCACCACACGGCTAATGTTTGTATTTTTAGTAGAGACAGGGTTTCACCATTTTGGCCAGACTGTTCTTAAACTCCTGACCTTAGGTGATTTGCCTGCCTCAGCCTCCCGAAATGCTGGGATTATAGGCATGAGCCACTGTGTCCAGTTGTGCTATGTTGATATAACAGTAAACAAAACAGACAGGGTCTGTCCCTCAGAGGCTTATAGTTTAGTGTGGAAGATAGAAGACTTATAATTAAATAACCACAAGTATGTTGAGTGTCCTGAAGGCCAAAGTACATGGGATTTTTAGCAGTAAGAATTGACCTAGTCTGATGAACAGAGAAGGTTCCTCAAGAAAGTGGTGGTTAAGCTGAAGCGAAAGGATGAGTAGGAATTAGGTAGGCAAATGAGGGGTAAAATATTTCAGGCAGACGATAGCATGTGCAATATCTCTGAGGTAGGAAGAAGTGTGGTATATTCAAAGTGTGGTATATTCAGAAATCCAGTTTGGCTAAAGAAAGTATAGAGATTCAGAGGGAGCCTAGCAAACAAAGAAGATGCCACAGAGTCCGGCAGGTAGACCTTGGAAGCCAAAGTAGAGATTTTGAGGTTTATTTAATTTATTTTTTCAATGTCTTCAAATCATTTAATTGAGCTTTATTTTAAGATAAGTTTGTCAGATAGTGTACAGGATGTCAAACTAATTTATATTTTAATTAAACAATAGTATTTTAGTATATGTCCCAAATATTACATGGAACATAAATTGAAAAAATTATCCATTATTTATATGCAATTAAAATTTAGGCCAAGAGCGGTGGCTCACGCCTGTAATCCCAGCACTTTGGGAGGCCGAGGCAGGCAGATCACCTGAGGGCAGGAATTTGAGACCAACTTGGCCAACATGGTGAAACCTCATCTTTACTAAAAATATAAAAATTAGCTGGGCATGGTGGCTTGCACCTGTAATCCCAGCTACTTGGGAGACTGGGGCAGGAGAATTGCTTGGACGATTCTCCAAGGTGGAGGTTGCCATGAGCCAAGATCGCACCATTGCACTCTAGCCTGGGCAACAAGAGTGAAACTCTGTCTCAAAAAATAAATAAATAAATAAAAAATAAAAAACGAATTTAACTGAGCATCCCATATTTTACTTTGCTAAATCTGGCAACCCTACTCCTTATTTATTTATTTATTTATTTATTTAGGAGATACAGGGTCTCACTCTGTCTCACTCCAGGCTGGAGTGCAGTGACACGATCATAGCTCACTGTAACCTCAAACTCTTGGGCTTAAGTGATCCTCTTGTCTCAACCTCTTTAGTAGCTAGGATACAGGCAAGCTCCACCTCACCGGGCTATTCTCTATTTTAAGAGCAAAGTCTGAAAGGCTAAAGAGGGACATGGCAAGATTTCCTTGTTAGCCAGGTGCAGTGGCTCATGCCTGTAATCCCAGGACTTTGGGAGGCTGAGGAGGGCAGATCACTTGAGCCCACCATCATAAAAAGAAAGCATCCCCCACGTCCAGAAGCTTTATATTCATTATATTGAATCTTTACAATACTGGAAGATGGATATTATTATTGCCATTTTACAGAATAAGGAACTGAGGTTTGGGATGGTTCAATAACTCACTCCAAATAAAACAGAGTAAATAGCAGAACTGGGATTCAAAGCCAGTTCTACTCATTCCAGTATACTCAGTCTATATTATAACAGTGCTGACTCTCTTGGCTATCTCAAGTAAATTTAGCTAATCTAAAGCTTGAATGGCTTTCTTTTTTTAATGATAGTAATAACCCATTTGACTCAGTTAATGATAAGATACAGCGCTGGTCCTGAGCCTGTTTACCTCCAGATCCATTTCTTGCTTTACTTGATCTCTGAATCACAGTAAGGACTGGCCTTCCTGTGTCAGCTGCCTTCCTGGTGTGCTTGGCTAAGCAGGAGGAAAAAGAAGCCAAGTTACTTCTTGCTGATTCTCTTCCTCCTGCTTCAGGTGGAATCCTGGGCAACAGCTATTTCCTTCATGGCCCCAGTTGAGGCTGAGCAGGCTTCCATCAGGTAACTCTAGTCCCTGGGCCCCTGTAAAACATTTTCCTCTTTGTCTCTTTAAGCTAGTGTTGTTGGTGGCTAATCTCTGGATTGCCCCTTCTAAAACTATGTAACTAATTCTGTGCATCAAACTTTGTCTGTTTTAAGTGTTTAGAGTATCTTCCACAAGCCTGATAGGACCCTGTTGGTATGGACATTGTCTTGGCCAGTGTCATGGATAGGATATTGCTAGTTTGGACTGAGGGACCTCTCTTCTCATTCTGATAATATCTAATCTTACTGGTGAGAGACTAAAAATACTATTAGTATTATTATTTTTTTTAGCTTAAAGCTTTGAATTCTGTCATTGATAATACCACCAAACATTTTTACATGCTTCAACTATAATCGAAGAACAGGGCTGGGCATGGTAGCTCATGCCTGTAATCCTAGCTCTTTGGGAAGCTGAGGAGGGTGGATTGCTTGAGCTCAGGAGTTCAAGACCCGTCTGAGCAACATGGTGAAACCCCATCTCTACAAAAAAACACAGAAATTAGCCAGGCATGTTGGCGCACGCCTGTAGTACCAGCTACTTATGGGGCTGAGGCAGGAGGATTGCTTGAAATCTGGGAGGTCAAGGTTGCAGTTAGCCAAGATGGTGCCGTTACACTCCAGCTTGGGTGAGCAAGTGATATCCTGTTTTGATATATATACATATGCATATATTTATGTATATGTATTCAAAGAATAGTCTATTTCACTAGAAGGGCTAATTGTACCCACAGCCTCTTTTTAGGGAAATCTTTAACAATGCAATATCCTTGGGTATCAGAATAAGTGGATGTGTTTGTTCCTCTTGACTGGACCAGATGAGTGCCATTAGCCCAAGAACGGCAAGCTATTGACTGGCTGGCTCCCTATGAAAGAACTTGGAGTGAGAGCTTTGTCGTCAGGTCCTTAGTAACAATCTATCTGGTGTTTGATCTATAGATTTAGGGGGTCAATTAGTTGGTATTAGAAGCAAGGGCAGAAAGTCACCCTGAGAGAAACAGAATCATAGAGAAAAGATATGATGTTAATAGCTGAGCACTCAGGAAATGTTGGCAAGTTCTTGCAGCAGAGAGGATGCTTTATTTGTGCTGAATCCTGAAGAAGTTTTTAGTTTAGAAACCACAGTATTGACTCTGTCCATTTCAGCTGTATTCAGATTCACATTATTCCTGTGTAATCCAGTGATCTTGCCATTTCCTATTTTCCTGGTTGACTGAGATTTGTGGCTAAGATTCGTCTTTATTTTCTTTTTAAAATTTCCCTGAATATCTTTTTAACATCACACACTGGGGCCTATTATGGGAAGTGGGAAAGGGGAGGGATGGCATTGGGAGTTATACCTGATGTAAACGATGAGTTGATAGGTGCTGACGAGTTGATGGGTGCAGCACACCAACATGGCACAAGTATACATATGTAACAAACCTGCATGTTGTGCACATGTACCCCAGAAGTTAAAGTATAATAAAAGAAAAAAGAAAAATACAAGGAGGTAGTATTCTTTGTCATCCAATATTGATACAATTTTTAAAATTATAAATGTGTTATTGTTAAAATACTTTTATAAAATTACAGTTCTATAAAAAAATTTCCCTGAATATCTTTTTAGTAAACCATCTACTACTTGATATAATCTGAGTGTACTTATGTTTCCTGCAACTGATATAAAAACCTAAAACAGTTTTTAAGGCATCTTTAGATTTTTTCCATTTTCTTTTCTTTTTTTTTTTTTTTTTTTGAGACAGAGTCTTGCTCTGTCACCCAGGCTAGAGTGCAGTGGCGTGATCTCAGCTCACTGCAACCTCCACCTCCTGGGTCCAAGTGATTCTCCTGCCTCAGCCTCCTGAGTAGTTGTGATTACAGGCAAATGCCACCACACCCTGCTAATTGTTGATTTTTAGTAGAGATGGGGTTTCTCCATGTTGGTCAGGCTGGTCTTGAACTCCTGACCTCGTGATCCACCTGCCTTGGCCTCCCACAGTGCTGGGATTAAAGGTGTGAGCCACTGTGCCTAGCCACAACCGACTAATGTTTAGTAGAGATAGGGTTTTGTCATGTTGGCCAGACTGGTCTCGAACTCCTGACCTCAAGTGATCTGCCCACCTCAGCCTCCCAAAGTGCTAGGATTACTGGCATGAGCCACCGTGCCCAGCTAGCAGCTAATCTTAATTGAGTGCTGAGGATGTGTCAGGCATTGTTCTAAATGTACTAACTCATTTAAATTCTTACAACAGCTTTATAAATTGGTATTATTACTATTATCACCATTTTACAAATGAGGAAATGTAGGAAAGAGAAAGGTTAAGTTACCGCCCAGCAGTCACTCATCAAAACTGTGGGAGAGCTGGAAATTGAGCTTGGCAATCTGCTGCAGGATCTGGACTGTGAAGTCGTCCTGCGAAAGAGTAGGAGGAAAAATTACCCAATATTGTTGAAAATGCAAAAACATATTTTCAAGTATACTCAGTGGAGATTTTGGAATCAATCCAAGAGATCAGTTTGGTTTTGACCTTCACAAGAGGTTGAAGACTCAGAAATATTTATTGGGCTGGGTGCAGTGGCTCATGCCTATAATCCCAGCACTTTGAGAGGCTGCGGCCAGAGGATTGCTTGAGGCCAGGAGTTTGAGACCAGCTTGGACAACACAGTGAGATCCCTGTCTCTACAAAAAAATAAAAAAAAAAATTAGCCAGGCATAGTGGTGTATACCTGTAATCCTATCTACTTGGGAGGCCACGGTATGAAGATCACTTGAACCCAGGAATTGAGGCTTCAGTGAGCTATGATCGTGCCATTGCACTGCAGCCTAAGTGACAGAGTAAGACTCTGTCTCTAAAAACTAAATAAAATATAGAAATTTATTGAAAGTCAGAGTGAATTAAAAAATTCATCAGTGTTCTAAATCACCCAAAGAATATATGGGATACAATGTATTTCGATACCCTAGGAAAATAGCCACATAAAAAAGCACATCCTTGGGCATTAACCAAGAGTTTACTTGTATTACAAACAACTTTATCTACTGAACAATTGGAGGCTGTCTCTTTGTAGGCTGAGAGTAAGCATTGGGCCAAGCTTAAATCAGCAGCTCTTGTTCACAAGATCATGAAGGCTGGGTGTGATCCCAACACTTTGAGAGACCAAGGTGGGAGGATCACTGGAGCCCAGGAGTTCAAGACCAGCCTGGGCAATGTGGCGAGATACTGTCTCTAAAAAAAAAAAAAAGCAAATCTTGAGATCCAGCAACACCTTTGGACAACTTATTTCTTCCCTCAGGGGTTTATATAATTTGTCCTGCATTCCTTTGTCCTACACAGTTGCCACCACACCATCTATGTTTCTCCTCACAAGGTTGTCTAGGAAACCATCTCTTCAGCCTTCTCTAACCATCCTCAATTACCTTAGAAAAAAAGCCCAGAAGACCTTTTCCTTTTTAAGGAATCACTCTTAATTGCTATCGGGAAACGAATTTGTATGCAAAAGAGATAGACAAAAATGGGGAAAGCAACAAATAATCACAAAATGTAAATAAGTTCTACAATTTTTTCCTAATATTTTACCAAAACGAGTCAGGAGACTGGGGCTAAACTAGTTTTATCATAGTCCTACCCGGAACTTGCTTTTTGCATAATTGTTATTTTTTGAGCACTTATATGCTGGGCACTGTCTGAATCATTTTACTTATCCTAGCTCCTCATAACATCCTTGTGAAGTAGGCATCCTATTTCATATGAGGAAACAGGCACAGTTTAGCATCCTATTTCATATGAAGAAACAGGCACAGTTTAGCATCCTATTTCATATGAGGAAACAGGCACAGAAGGGTTGGCTACTTGCCCAAGGTGACAATGAATAATAACAGAGTCATGATTCAAAGTGCAGCTGCCTAGCTCTGAAGTCTACTCTCTTGACTACTGCACTATATGGCTTTTCTGGTGTGGTCAGATCAGGACAGATGGTTGTCAAGTGGAAGTGTGTAACAATTTGGGGCACTGAGTGGAAGTATGGCTTAAGGGTTCTGGCAGGCTCTCCTTAGCAGAGTACTTGGCAAGATCACCACTGCCTGGTGACTGCTCCTCAGCTTTGGAGATTCGTAAACTGGATTTTCTCCATTACCCAGATATGAATAGTGTCTTGAAGGCAATTAACACTGACCAAACTCGGGACACTTATGAACTGGCCATAATGTCATAAGGCATTTCTCTTTCCAGCGTCTGGAAACTCTTACTGCTCTCTGGGGCTCCCTCTTCCTGCCATCAGGGGCCCTGGAAAACCAGAGAGTTTACTAGTGAGAGTGGAATTGTAGCAAGGGAAGTAGAAAATTTGAGAGGTAATATAGGTTGAACATCCCTAATCTGAAAGTCCAAAATCAAAAAAACTCCAAAATCTGAAATATTTTCAGTACTGACATGTTGCCACAAGTGAACAATCCTACACCTGATCTCGTGTAATGGGTCAAAATGCAGACGCACAACACAGTTTATTCAGCATCCTCAAAGGAAACAAGACCCTCCCACTTGTGTGTGAATTTACTTTTGTGTAAATAAGTGTCAGAAAATTATTGTTTGTCAATAGCACATAAATTTTGAGTCAGGAATGATGGTGATGCCAAACAAACACATGTTGTCCACATGGGTAACCAAGACAGTGACACCTTTGCTTTCTGACAGTTCAATGTACACAAACTTTGTTTCATGTACAAAATTATTTAAAATGTTGTGTAGAATTAACTTCAGGCTCTGTGTATAAAGTATGTATGAAACATAAAGGAGCTGAGCACCATGGCTAGCTCCTGTAATCCCAGTTACTCAGGAGGCAGAGACAGGAAAATTCGCTTGAGGCCAGGAGTTCAAGGTCAGTCTGGGTAATGTAGCAAGACCTCATCTGTAAAAAATTTTTAAATTAGCTAGGCGTGGCAGCTTGTACTTGTAGTCCTAGCTACTGGGAGGCTAAGGCAGAAGGATCATTTGAGCCCAAGAGCCTAATAATTTAAGGCTGCAGTGAGCTATGATCGTGCCATTGCATTCCAGCCTGGTTGACAGGTTTTTTTTTTTCCCCTCTAGTTAAAAAAAAAAAAAGAAGAAGAAGAAAGAAAAGGAACATAAATGAATTTCATATTTAGTCTTAGGTCTCATCCCTGAAAGATCTCATTATGTATACACAATTTTTTTTTTTTTTTTTTTTTTAAACACAGAGTCTCACTCTGTCGCCCAGGCGGGAGTGCAGTGGCACAACCTCAGCTTACTACAACCTCCGCCTCCCAGGTTCAAGCAATTCTCTGCCTTAGTCTCCTGAGTAGCTAAGATTACAGGCACCCGCCACCATGCTTGGCTAATTTTTTGTATTTTTAGTAGAGACGTGATTTCACCATCTTGGCCAGGTTGGTCTTGAACTCCTGACCTCATGATCCACCCACATCAGCCTCCCAAAGTGCTGGGATTACAAGTGTGAGCCACTGCACTGGACCTTAAGTTTTTGTATTTTTAGTAGAGACGGGGTTTCACCATATTGGTAAGGCTGATCTCGAACTCCTGACCTCAGGTGATCTGCCCGTCTCGGCATCCCAAAGTGTTGGGATTAAAGGCGTGAGCCACTGCGCCTGGCCCAAATCTTTTAAAATCCAGAAAAATCCAAAATCTAATCCCAAGCATTTTGGTCTCCAGTTTTTTGTTTGTTTGTTTTTGAGATGGAGTCTCACTCTGTTGCCCAGGCTGGAGTGCAGTGGTGCAATCTCAGTTCACTGCAACCTCTGCCTCCTGGGTTCAAGTGATTCTCCTGTCTCAGCCTCCCGAGTAGCTGGGATTACAGGCGTGTGCCACCACGCCCAGCTAATTTTTTTGTAGTTTTAGTAGAGACGGGGTTTCACCATGTTGGCCAGGCTGGTCTGGAACTCCTGATGAGGTCACTTGAGAGTGATCCACTCCCCTCAGTCTCCGAAGTGGTGAGATTACATAGGCATGAGCCACCGTGCTGGCCATGTTGACCCAATTCTATCTTCCTACCCTCTCATTGAACTGTCTTCCCCCAACTCGCATGTAAAACTTTGAGGACTGAAATCAGATCAAATATTTCTTTCTTTCTTTTTTTTTTTTTTTTGAGGCAAGGCCTCACTCTGTCACCCAGGCTGGAGTACAGTGACGTGATCATGGCTCACAGCAGCCTCCTGGGCTCCTGGGCTCAAATGATCCTCCTACCTAAGATGCCCAAATAGCTAGGACTACTGTCGCGTGCCACCACGCCTAGTTTGTTTTTTGTTTTTTTGTTTTTTTTTTTTTTTGAGACGGAGTCTTACTCAGACGCCTAGGCTGGAGTGCGGTGGCGCGATCTCGGCTCACTGCAAGCTCCGCCTCCCGGGTTCAAGTGATTCTCCTGCCTCAGCCTCCCGAGTAGCTGGTATTACAGGCATGCGCCACCATGCCTAGCTAATTTTGTAATTTTAGTAGAAACAGAGTTTCTCCATGTTGGTCAGGCTGGTCTCAAATTCCCGACCTCAGATGATCCGCCCCCCTTGGCCTCCCAAAGTGCTGGGATTATAGGAGCGAGCCACCGTGCCCGGTGTTAATTTTTTATTATTTGTAGAGAGGGGTCTTGCTATGTTGCCCAGGCCAGTCTTGAACTCTTGGCCTCAAATGATCCTCCCACCTCAGCCTTCAAAGCACTGGGATTATAGACATTAGCCACTGTGCCTGGCTCAAATACTTCCTATAAACCCTTTTTGACTAGTTAATAAATGCATATCTCAATAGGGAAAAATCTCAAGAATCAAGAATCTTCATTATGGTTTTTAGGCTGCATTCTTTGAACATTAAGCGTATACTTTTGTTTTTCACTTCTTTCTTTTTTTGTTTTTGATATTTAGGTGTCCAAAAGCAAAAAGGATGTATTTTATTAGTCTACAAGAGAATTATTGGATACTACGTTTTTTTTTTTTTTTTTTCAGAGACCACGTCTTGCTCTGTTGCCCAGGCTGGTGCTGGAGTCCAGTAGCACAATCATAGTTCACTGCAGCCTTGACCTCTTGAACTCCTGGGCTCAAACAATCCTCCCACCTCAGCTTCTCAAGTAGCTGACACTACAGGTGCACACCACTACACCCGGCTAATTAAAAAAAATTTTTTTCTTAGCCGGGTGCAGTGGCTCATGCCTGTAATCGCAGCACTTTGGGAGGCCGAGGCAGGCAGATCACGAGGTCAGGAGATCGAGACCATCCTGGCTAACACGGTGAAACCCAGTCTCTACTAAAAATACAAAACAATTAGCTGGGCGTGGTGGCAGGCACCTATAGTCCCAGGTACTCGGGAGGCTGAGGCAGGAGAATGGTGTGAACCTGGGAGGCGGAGCTTGCAGTGAGCCGAGATTGCGCCACTGCACTCCAGCCTGGGCAACAGAGCAAGACTCTGTCTCAAAAGAAAAAACATGTATGTTCATATATATACACACACATATATATTTTTTTTTATTTGTAGAGACAGGGTCTCACTGTGTTGACCAGGCTGGTTTTGAACCTCTGGCCTTAAGCAATCTTCTAGCCTTAGCCTCCCAAAGTGCTGGGGTTACAGGCATGAGCCACTGTGGATACTACCTTCTTTTTTTTTTTTTTTTGCTAGTTCCCTATACACCTGAAAATCTCTTGAGTTCCATTGTATTCCTCCAAATATTGTTTGATTCTTCTCCAAACACTAACAAAGATAACTTTAGAATTATCTAGAGTTACTTAGAGTTAATGCTCTACCTTTCGTAAAGAGCCCAACATTCTCTATAATGTGTACTGGTCTTATTATTTTATGTAGACACACTGCACTTCCTCAGTGCCTTTCATCTGAGGATCATCAAGTGCATAGCGAACATTAATTAATTCTTACAACAACTTTGTGAACTATAATTTTTATGTGCATATAGTAAATGAATCACCCAAAGACCAGCAAAACACAGCCTTTGTGAGGGAAGACTAAGCTTGGCACAACTGAATGTATAAACAACCTATTCAAATGGTTTAGGTCAGGAAAGAAGACATCATTTTTCATTGAACTGAAACCACCAATGGAGTTTCAATAAGAAAATGATTATCCAAATAATGACTTACCTAACTGTCCACAAGCAGAACTTGGACTTTTGAAACAAACACTATCAGAAAAAGAAGGAGGCGTTAGAGTCTATTAATAGCTACACCTTCAATCTTATTGTCACTCCCAAAACAAGTACTTGGGCAAGAAGGAAGCAGGCCTAGTCATTAACTGCAGCTTTGATTTAGTATCAGTCAAAGAAAGCGTGCCACAGGCTGACTCATCAACACTCTGCTTCCTACCTAGATTCCCCTGAGTTTCTCTCACTCAGGTGTGTAGCAGGCCAAGGCCTACTTAGCAGAAAAGAGATTAAATCATTATTGTGTTTTAGGCCACTCTCTTTAACAAAAATAAAATCAGAAATATAATTTATAAAGGAAAATATTTACAAGAAAATGGCTTCCTTCTTTTCTGAGTTGACTTACTGAAACTTCAAGAATATGTACCAACAAATGCTTTGCTCAGGGAAACTGATTTAACACTTTTTCTTTTATTGGGAGCTCATCTTCATTCTAGCTTTTTATTTATAGATTTTCAAGTATACTTAAAGTAGAATGATATAATAAAAACCTCAGAGCCAGACACAGTGTCTCACGCCTGTAATCCCAGCACTTTGGGAGGCCGAAGAGGGCAGATCACCTGAGGTCCGGAGTTCAAGACCAGCCCGGTCAACATGGAGAAACCCCATCTCTACTAAATATAAAAAAATTAGCTAGGTGTGGTGGCACATGCCTGCAATCCCAGCTACTCAGGAGGCTGAGGCACGAGAATTGCTTGAACCCGAGAGGCAGAGGTTGCAGTGAGCTGATTTTGCATCACTGCACTCTACCTGGGGGATAGAATAAGACTCTGTCTCAAGAAGAAAAAAAAAAAAAAGAATTAATAAAAACCTCAGGTACCCACCACTCATCTCTAGCAGTTACCTCAGCTCCTCTTACTCAAACATCGTCATGTAATGTACGCTGCAGAAATTCTCAGTCTCTTGGTTTGACAATAGCACAGTTATCTCAAAGGGTCACATGGAATCCTGAAAGTTAAATTCTATTTTTATTTTTATTTATTATTATTTTTTTTTGAGACAGAGTCTTGCTCTGTCACCCAGGCTGGAGTGCAGTGGTGCAATCTCAACTCACTGCAACCTCCGCCTCAGGGGTTCAAGTGATTCTTGTGCCTCAGCCACCTGAGTAGCTGGGATTACAGGTGGGCACCACCACACCGGCTAATTTTTGTATTTTTAGTAGAGATGGGGTTTTACCATGTAGGCCAGGTTGGTCTTGAACTCCTGACCTCAAGTGATCCACCTGCCTCAACTTCCCAAAATGCTGGGATTACTGGTGTAAGCCACCCCACTCGGCCAACAAACAATAATTTGTTGACCTATTCCTCCAAATTACTTCCCAGTATTTGTCCTAGAAACAATCTCCCCTCTTTTTTTTTTCCATTTTACCTGTTTCTTTATGATTTATGCCCATATTCTTGATAATGTCTTTATAAAACTGCCTCTTGATTCATCACTTTTAGAAATCATCAGTTGACTTCCTGGCATAGTAAAAAGAGTTTACTTGTTCAACAAATATTAATTGAACAGCTATTATATGACAAATTCTGCTCTATGTGCTGGGGGTACCAGAGGCACAAAACAGACAACGCCTTGATTTTGTGGAACTTGCAATCAAGTGGATTAGAGCCTTTTACGGTCCTTCCACCCATTTCCCATAGTTCTGTTATAATCATATAATAATTTTAGTTAAATTAATCATCTGTGTTTGTCTATGTAGGTATTGTTCACTGTGGTGATCTAAACTGTATTATAATTGTGTTTCTTCTTTCTACAGCTCTTGAATACCTTAGATCATTTGTACTGCTATAACAAAATACCACAGCCTGAGTAATTTATGAACAGTAGTTATTTCTCTCTCACAGTTCTGGAGGCTGGAAGATCAAGATCAAGGCATTCAGCATCTTGTGAGGGCCTTCTTGCTGCATCCTCACTTGGAAGAAGGAAGGCAGAGGGCAAAAAGAGCTGAACTCTATGTGAAACTTCTTTTTTATAAAGACCCTAATCCCATTCACAAAGGAGGTGCCTTCAAGACCTAATTACCTCCCAAAGGCACCGCCTCTTAATATTATTGCATTGGAAATTCAGTTTCAACATGAATTTTGGGCAACACATTCAGACTATAGCATTGTTAACAACCTAATTAGAATCCCAATCCATTTTTTCCCTAGTTTACCCCCAAATGTTCATACATGTCAGAAAAGTAATCTTTTTCTTTCTTTTTTCGAGATAGGTTCTTGCTGTGTTGCCTAGGCTGGAGTGCACTGGCTATTTATAGGAGCGTTCATAGCTCACTGCAGCCTCTAACTACTCCTATCCTTCTGCCTCCACCTCCTTAATTGCTAGGACTGTAGGCACATGCCACCACGCCTGGCTGCAGTCAGTTTTCTTATTTTCCTAGAGCCTCATATGTGGAAACTGCTGTTTTGTTTCTGTCTGTATTGATTGCTCTCTAGGCCTGCTTCTTTGCTATTGCATTGTACTATTTTATGTTCTATGAATTCTATGTTTCTATGTTTTTCTATGTTTTTCTCTGTCTTGATCTATATCCCTTTTTTTAATTGAAGTGTATTCTTAATGAAAGTCAGAGAAAGATAGAAATAAATTTTCTGGGTCCTTGAATACATGAAAATGTCTTTAATCTATCTTCCAGTTTGAAAGGTATTCTTTTTCCCTCAGAATTCTGAAAGCATTGCTTCAATTAACTTCTGGCATTCAGTACTGACGACAGAATTCTGATATTGTTCTCTTTCTTGCTCTTTTGAATAGGATCCGTTTTTCCTCTCTGGAAGCTTTAGAATCTTCTCTTTATCTATGGAGTTTCAAAATTTCACAATGACAAATCCTTGTGTGAATTACTTTTTTTCAGTCATTGCTCAAGGTATTTGGGTTTCTTTCCATTTGTAGACTACTGTCTTGTGGGTCAGGGCAATTTCTAGTATTATTTTTTTGATAGTTCCTCTCTATTGACTCTTTTTCAGAAATTTACAACTTGGATGTTGGCCTTTCTAGATTGATCCTTTACGTCTCTTTTATTTTCTACTGTTTGTTTTCTGAGAGATTTCACTTTCTCTTTTAATCCTTCTAACTATATTATTCTTTACAAGGGTCCCCAGACCCCGGGCCATGGACTGGTACTGGTCTGCAGTCTGTTGGGAACCAGGCTGCACAGCAGGAGGTGAGTGGCTGGCAAGGGAGCATCACCGCCTGAGCTCACATCAGTGGCAGCATTCGATTCTCGTAGAAGTGCGAACCCTATTGTGAACTGCACGTGTGAGAGATTTGGTTATGTGCTCCTTATGAGAATCTAATGCCTGATGATCCGAGGTGGAACAGTTTCATCCCCAAATCATCCCCCCAACTCCCACAGCTGCCATCCATGGAAAAACTCTTCCACAAAACCAGTCCCTGGTGACCGCTACTTTAAGGGATCACATTTTTAATTTCTAAGATATCTTTTGTGTTCTCTGCTTATTTTTTAACAGCGTTCTGTTTTTGTTTTAAAATCTCTTACTTTCTCAGAAAATTTTAGAGTTTTAAAAAGAGTTTCTTCTTTCTATGTTACCGCTGTCTTCCCTGGGTCCTTTTATTCTGTTTATTTAGTTTAGGACAATTAGGTGGGAACCAGCCATTTCACTTGAGGGCCATCTTTTTTCAGGGATTGTTCAGATTTTGCTCTATGGAATAAGTTATCATTTAATTTTAGTGGGGTTGTAGGTGGGAGAGGAAATAATTTCATGTGATCAATCTGCCATCTTCAAACAGAATCTACGAGAGAAATAGAAAGGCTTTCACATATACAATCTTTAGATTCCTCTTGATAATCATCATTAGTAGGACTAGCAAGATTTATAGAAACAGTCTTTAAATTTCGCTTTTTAATAAGCTTTCTATCTGAGCCTATTAGCCCAGTTGTACAGAGGATAGCAAAATAAGGTCAAGGTTATGAGTTTGCTCTCCATGGAGTTTAATTAAACTTACTTAATTTTCATGAACTCCATCTTCTCCCCTAACTCACAGAGAAGGTCAAAAATGTTATTCTGGGAAGCTATAAATGTTATTTTGGGTAGCTATCAGCAGCTGTAAAATGAAAGCTGGATTATTTCTTGTCAATTATATAGGCAAGAAATAATCCAGCTTACATTTCATTGCTGCTGTTAGGACTCCATGTCCTAATGAAATTCTATAACATGTAACTACAGGAGCATAAAAGGTACAAAAAATACTGGCAAATTAAAGGAAAATAGAGAGAAAAATAGTACAGACGTATCACTATACATCAATTTACTTCTGCTGGGGGAGAAAATCAGCCCATTTGTCTTACTTAGGTCATTTTCCCAGAACCTGGCTTTTAGATGGAGATTGGTAAGAGAAAGGTTTTTTGTTAACGTTGTTTTGAGACAGAGTCTCACTTGTTGACTAGGCTGGAGTACAGTGGCGCGATCTTGGCTCACTGCAACCTCCACCTCCCAGGTTCAAGTAATTCTCTGCCTCAGCCTCCCTGGTAGCTGGGCCTGCAGTTGCATGCCACCACACCAGGCTAATTTTTGTATTTCTAGTAGAGACGGATTTCACCATGTTGGCCAGGTTGGTCTCGAACTCCTAGCCTCAAGTGATCTGCCCTCCTCGGCCTCCCAAAGTACTTGGATTATAGGCATGAGTCACCACACCCGGTTTGTAAGAGAAAGGTTTATTGGGGAGTGCTCTGAGAGACAACACCCACAAGAGAGTAAGGGCAAGGGGAGAAGTTGAACTGTGATACAATCACAACAGAGGCCTCAGCTGATCCCACAAGAAGCTCTGGAACTGGGAATTCCTTCAGAGTTGTCTCACTTTGAGGCAAGAGGCTGGAACTTTCTAACCTCACATTGACCAGTTGTTGGATAAGAGCTATCCCCAAGAAAGGACATGACGTTCTGGGGTCAGGACTTCAGTGAAGCGCCTCTCTTCAGCTGACAGCAGTCTCCAGTGTTTTGCAACTGTGATCCAGCAATCAATACACCCGGCAGCTGGGGTGCCAGACCACAGCATCTGCTAGACCGGGGTCCCCAACCCCTAGGCCACAGACTGGTACCAGTCCATGGCCTGTTAGGCACTGGGCCGCTCAGCAGGAGATGAGTGGTGGGCAAGTGAGCAAAGCTTCATCTGTATTTATAGCCACTTCCCATCACTCCAATGACTGCCTGAGCTCTGCCTCCTGTCAGATCAGTGGCAGCATTAGATTATCTTAAGAGCGTGAACACTACTGTGAACTGCACATGTGCGGGATCTAGGTTGTGCACTCCTTATGAGAATCTAATGCCTGATGATCTGTCACTGACCACTGACCATCACCCCCAGATGGGACCATCATCCCCAGATGGGACCACCCCCAGATGGGAATTCTCCCATCACCCTCAGATGGGAAAACAGGCTCAGGGCTCCCACTGATTCTACATTATGGTGAGTTGTATAATCATTTCATTATATATTGCAATGTAATACTAATAGAAATAAGGTGCACAATTAATGTAATGTGCTTGAGTCATCCCTGCTGCTGCTGGTTCATGGAAAGATTGTCTTCATGAAATTGGTCCCTGGTGCCAGAAAGGTTGGGGACTGCAGCACTGACTACATAAAGTAGTACTTGATCTCTTGAAAGTTCGTGAGCTGAAATACTGTATTTTTCTTTCATTTCTTCTAGATACCTACAGGAGGAGAAAACAAACTATGTTTGAACTGAGGAGGAACAAAGGATCTGTTTCGTCTGTAAACTAGATAATTAGCATCCAAGAAACAATGAATGGAATAAACTTTCGAAGAGTTTAACTATTTTATTCCATGCTGTTTTTGCATTTTGGGCATACTTCCTTTGTTTAGCAATCATTCTTAAGTTTTAAATATGAAGCCAAAGTCATTATGTTTAGGTTTATAGTACTAAGTTGGGGGAAGTTCAAAGACAATACTTACAGGAGAAAGAAACAGTTGGCATGTATTTTAACTTCAGTTAACGGGTATGGAAAAGTAATAGTCAAAAATTCTAATTTTTTGCCTTGTATTTAGGGAGAAAGAGAAAAAAAGAGACAAGTATACTAAAATAGTTAAGCCTTTAAAGATATAGAGAAGTTTGGGCATGAACTTCCTGTAATCCCGGAACTTTGGAAGGATTGCTTGAGTCTCAGGAGTTCAAGACCAGCCTGGGTAACATAATGAAACCCCTATTTCTAAAAAAAAAAAAAAAAAAATTAGCTAGGCATGGTGGCACACACCTGTAGTCCTAGCTATTCAGGAGGGCGAGGTGGGTGGATCACTTGAGCCTAGGAGGTTGAGGCTGCAGTGAGCCAAGATCGTGCCACTGCACTCCAGCCTGAGAAACAGTGAGACCCTATCTCAAAAATAAATACATAAATAAACGTGGAAGAACAAAACTTTCTGTAGTACATTAAAGTGTTTCCACCTTCAACCTGACCCACAGTTGCTGTTGTTGTTGTTGTTTTCTCTCTCTCTCTGTCTGTTATTCTCCCCCTCTCTCCAACTTAGGGTTTCTGTATGTTATTTTATCTCTAAAAAATTACATTGTATTTCTTGGAAAAGGTAGGGAAAGTTAGTAACATCTTTTTTTTTTTTTTTTTGAGATGGGGTGTCTTGCTCTGTTGCCCAGGCTGGAGTGTAGTGGCACAATCTCAGCTCACTACAACCTCTACCTCCCAGGTTCAAACGATTCTCCTGCCTCAGCTTCCCAAGTAGCTGGGATTACAGGCATGTGCCACCACACCAGCTAATTTTTTTTTTTAATTTTTTTTAATTTTTAGTAGAGACGGGATTTCACCACGTTGGCCAAGCTGGTCTTGAACTCCTGACCTCAGGTGATGAGCCAGCCTCAGCCCCGCAAAGTGCTGGGATTACAGGCTTGAGCCACTGCGCCCTGCAGTAACATCTTTTGTTGTTGCTGAAAAGTCAGCAATTTAATATTTTCTAAGCAAAGATATATAAAAGTCGTTCAAGACAAAAAGCTAAGGGAAACAATGATTTGAAACTTTAATTCTACTCTCTTAAGCTTCAAATCTGTGGAAAGCAGAAGGTAAAAGAAGAGAGAGGAGCTTCATAGTCTAGGAATCAATTTTCCCTTGTTTTTGGGACACTGAAGAACATTAATCAAATAACCCAAGACTTTTAAAGAGGGAGGGAGCAAGTTTTCGTTTGGTGGTGACTTAACTGGGTTCAGTATGACAAGATGCATTGTGAAGTCAAGCAGTGGCTGAGTCATGCATTGGAACAACTGAGCTTCACTTCCAACAGGCAGCTGGATTTAGTGTCATGTGGGAATTGAGAACAAAGGCAGCTGGTTTCTCTGTGTCATAATAAAGGCTCCAAAATGGTGCGGGGAGGGGAGTGGCTTCAGCATCATCTCAGAGAATCTTCAGAAAACTTTTCCTGGAGATTAGGCTCATTCAGTTGAATTCTGTTCCGTATGCTCAGTTGTTCCTGTCTTTGTGTCAAAGAGAGCTCTATCAACTGTGAAATCTTGGACCGATAAAATTCAAAAGGTGCTTTCGGATATGCAATGAAAAATAAGCCTTCCTCCTCTGTCCTCCAACTTTCCCGTTCCTTTCCCAAAGACAAATCTTTTTTCCAGTTTCTGGAGTATTTATTTGCCTCTGAAATATTCTAACATGTAGGTTTTTAAAATATACACTTTATATTTTTGCTGCCACAACCTCCTAAGTATCTATATATATAATAGATTTGTTTTAGAAAATGAATTTAGTCTTATGAGCTTATAATAAACCTGTGCTGATGCTTAGCAATTGATTACTACTTCTTTTTAAAGTGATTCTAAACAATGTGTGTGTCCTCAAATTTCTCCTGGGACAGAATTCTATCGTTTTTAGGGCTGACACATTGCGGTTTCTCTGAAGGCCAGGCAGAAAATTGAAATGTAAAATATCTGGGAGAAGACAATTGGAAGTGGTGGGTCATGTACAAACTGAAGTTCCTAGTCTAAAGGTACTTCAAACACCGAGACTGTTATAGATATGGAACAACTAAACTACATAGTTGTATGGCCCCTTGTTATACAGTTCATTCTTCTTAAAAATCACAAATATGTGTATCTATCACCAGCATTCTACTACCTAGCCCATTTTTCCTAATTTTAAAAAAATTACAGAGATCACTTCAATAATTTCAGGATCTGGTAGATAATTTGGTTTGGTCCCAAGAGATTTAAATGTAGTGTGGAAATATTGTTTTAATTTCATGAGGTGGCCACGCACGGTAGCTCACACCTGTAATCCCAGCACTTTGGTAGGCCAAGACAGGAGGATTGCTTGAGCCCGGGAGTTCAAGACCAGCTTGGGTAACATAGTGAGACCCTGTCTCTACCAGAAAAAAAAAAGAGAATTAGCCAGGCATGGTGTTGTGTACCTGTAGTTCGGCTACTCAGGAGACTGAGGCAGGAGGATCACTTGGGCCTGGGAGGTCAAGGCTGCAATGAGCTATGATTGAGCCACCACACTTCAGCCTAGGCAGCAGAGCAAGACTCTGTCTCAAAATAAATAAATAAATAAATAAATAAATAAATAATGAGGTCAAATCAAAGAGTGCTTAAGGACATAGGCCCTGAGTTCTGAGACCTGAATTTGAACTTTAGGTTAGACATTGGCCAGATTGGGCAAGTTCTCCAACTTTTTGGGAACTTAGCTGCTGCTGCTTCTTTTTTTTTTTTTTTTTTTTTAAACAAAATAGGGATTAATAATAGTTGTTTCAAACGTTACATTAGGTAAGTCAGGTTAAGTGCTTCACACGGTACCTGATACCTACCTGGTAACTCAATAAATGAGAGCAATGATTATTACTTAGAAAACCTTGTATAATATTATACTCCTTGGACTTGAATTCCCTGATAACTAGCTTTTTCCTACTTATTTTAACTTGAAGATCATTAAAAAATGTTTTTCTATCACCTTAAATTTTGTCTCTTCTTTATGCTAGAACCATTCCAATTCTTCTCTTCTGGTTATTTTGAAATATGTTATGGTCACCATACTAATCTATATAACAATAGGTCTTATTTCTTCTATCAGAATGTTTATTTGTACTCATTATTATCAACTTCTTTCTCTTCATTCCCTTTTCTCATTATCCTTCCCAGCCACTAATAAACATGAATCTACTCTCTGTCTTTATGAGATCCACTTCTTTAGCTCTCATATATAAGTGAGAACATGTGGTATTTGTCTTCCTGTGCCTGGCTTATTTCACTTAACATAATAGCCTCTGGTTCCAACCATGTTGCTGCAAATGACAAGATTTCATTCTTTTTATGGCTGAATAATGTTCCATTGTGTGTGTGTGTGTGTGTGTGTGTGTGTGTATCACATTTTCTTTATTTATCTATTGATGGCACTTAGGTTGCTTTCATACTGTGGCTATCGTAAATAGTGCTGCAATAAACATGAGAGTGGAGAGATCTTTTCCATATGTTGATTTCCTTTCTTTTGTATAGACATATCTAGTAGTGGAATTGCTGGAGCTTGTGGTAGTTCTAATTTAATTTTTTTTTGAGGAAACTCCATGCTATTCTCCATAGTGACTATACTAATTTATATTCTCACCAACAATGTATGATGGTTTCCTTATCTCCACATCCTCACCAGCATCTGTTATTGCCTGTCTTTTTTTTTTTGAGACTGAGTCTCGCTCTGTCTGCCAGGCTGGGATGCAATGGTGCAATCTCAGCTCGCTGCAACCTCCACCTCCCGAGTTCTAGCGATTCTCCTGCCTCAGCCTCCTGAGTAGCTGGGATTACAGGCACCTGCCACCACATCTGGCTAATTTTTATATTTTTAGTAGAGATGGGGTTTCACTATGTTGGTCAGACTGATCTCGAACTCCTGACTTCAGGTGATCCACCTGCCTCAGCCTCCCAAAGTGCTGGGATTACAGGCATGAGCCATCACGCCCAGCTGCCTGTCTTTTTTCTAGAAACCATCTTAACTGGAGTGAGATGATATCTCATTGAAGTTTTGATTTGCATTTCTCTGATGATTAGTGACATTGAGCATTTTTTCATATACCTGTTAGCTGTTTGTATGTCCTCTTTTGAGAAATGTCTATTTAGATCTTTTTTTTTTTTTTTTCTGTTGAGGCAAGGTCTCATTCTATTGCCCAGGCTGGAGTGCAGTGGCACGATCTCAGCTTACTGCAACCTCCACCTCCTGGGTTCAAGTGATTTTCGCACCTCAGCCTCCTGAGAAGCTGGGACTGCAGGTGCACCACCACGCCCGGCTAATTTTTGTATTTTTTGGTAGAGACAGGGTTTTATCATTGGTCAGGCTGGTCTTGAACTCTTAACCTCAAGCAATCTGCCCACCTTATCTTCCCAAAGTGCTGGGATTACAGGTGTAAGTCACAGCGTCCGACCCATTCAGATTTTTTTTTTTTTTTTTTTTGAGATGGAGTTTTGATCTTGTTGCCCAGGCTGGAGTACAATGGTGGATCTCGGCTCATTGCAACCTCTGCCTCCTGCGTTCAAGCGATTCTCCTGCCTCAGCCTCCAAAGTAGCTGGGATTACAGGCATGTGCCAACACTCCTGGCTAATTTTGTATTTTTAGTAGAGACGGCAATTCTCCATGTTGGTCAGGGCTGGTCTCCAACTTCTGACCTCAGGTTATCTGCTCGCCTCAGCATCCCAAAGTGCTGGAATTACAGGCGTGAGCCACTGAGCCCCACCAACCTATTCAGGTCTTTTAACCACTTTTTAATCAGATTTTTTTCATCTTTTTCTATTGAGTTATTAAAGCTCCTTATATATTCTGGTTATCAGACCATTGTCAGATGGGTAGTTTGCAAGTATTTTTTTCCCATTCTGTAGTTTATCTTTCCACTTTCTTGGTTGTTTCCTTTGCTGTGCAGAAGCTTTTAAACTTGATGCAATCCCATTTATCTATTTTTGCTTTGGTTGCCTGTGCCTTTGAGGTCTTATCCAAAAAATCTTCATCCTTGATGGGTGCAGTGGCTCATGCCTATAATCCCAGCACTTTGGGAGGCTGAGGCAGGCCGATCACCTGAGGTCAGGAGTTTGAGACCAGCCTGGCCAACAAGGGGAAACCCTGTCTCTACTACAAATACAAAAACTAGCTGGGCATGGTGGCAGGTGCCTGTAATCCCAGCTACTTGAGAGGCTGAGGCAGGAAGAATTGCTTGAACCCTGGAGGTGGAGGTTGCAGTGAGACAAGATTGTACCACTGCACTCCAGCTTAGGCAACAGAGTGAGACTCCATCTCATAAAAAAAACTTTGCCCAGACCAATGTCCTGGAGTTTTTCCCCAATGTTTCCTTCTAGTAGCTTCATAGTTTCAGGTCCTACATTTAGGTCTTTGATTCATTTTGATTTGATTTTGTGTATGGTACGAGGCAGGGGTCTAGTTTCAGTCTTCTGCATATGGTTGTCTAGTTTTCCCAGCAGCATTCATTGAAGAGACTGTCCTTCCCCCAGTGTATATTCTTGGCACTTTTGTCAAAGAGTTGCCCGTAAATGCATGGATTTGTATCTGGGTTCTCTATACATTCCATTGGTCCATGTATCTGTTTTTACGCCACTCCAATGCTTCTTTGGCTGCTATTGCTTTGTAGCAAATTTTGAAATCAAGATAATATGGTGCCTCCACCTTTGTTCTTTTTGCTCAGGATTGCTTTGGCTATTCAGGGTCTTTTGTGGTTCCACATAAATTTTAAGATTTTTTTTTCTATTTCTGTGAAGAATGTCATTGGTATTTTGATAGCAATTGCATTTGTTTGTTTGTTTCAAGACAAGGCCTCACTCTGTCGCCCAAGCTGGAGTGTCGTGGTGCAATCTCAGCTCACTGCAACTTCAGCTTCCTCAGCTCAAGCGATCATCCCACCTCCAGTCTCCTGAGTAGCTGGGAGTACAGTCACATGCCATCATGCCTGGCTAATTTTTGTATTTTCTGTACACACGGGGTTTCATCATATTGCCCAGGCTGGTCTCGAACTCCTGAGCTCAAGTAATGGGCCCACCTCAGCCTCCCAAAGTGCTGGAATTACATGCATGAGCCACCGTGCTCCACCTGTTATTGTCTTTATTTGAAAAGTAAATATATTTAAGGAGATTTGTAGGCGTTCCAAGTTGACAAGGGGTGAACTTTTGGACTTAACTTTAGGTGCCAACTTGTCTAGATGAAAGAATGCCTAGAAACTTGGTAATGCATTATTTTGGGTGTGTCTGGAAGGGTGTTTCCAGAGAAGACTGTAGTGTGAGTCAGAGTGGATTAGGCGGGAAAGATCTGCCTTCAGTGTTCGTGGGCACCGTCCAATCCACTGACGGCCTGGAGAGAACAAACACAGAAGGCGAATTGGTCTCTCTCTGAGAACTGGGACAGGCTTTTTTTTTTTTTCTGTTGCCTTGAACATCAGACCTCCTGGCTCACCAGTCTTTGGGCTCCAGATTTACACCAGCAGGCCCCCAAGTCCTAAGGCTTTTGACCTCAGATTGAGAGTTACACCCTCGGCTTCTCTGGTTCTGAGGCCTTCAGACTTGGTCTGAGCCATGCTAATGGCATCCCCAGGTCTCCAGCAGATGTTGTGTGACTTCTCAGCCTCCATAATTGCATAAGTCAATTCCCCTAATACTCTCTCCTATATGTATACACATATCCTATTGGTTCTGTCTCTCTGGAAAACCCTGACTAATACAGACTCAGTATTAGGGAAGTTGAAAATCATTCCCCCTTACTGACTTTCTCACAACATAATGGAAGAGATCTGTGAAATTGTTTCCTCACAAAAAGGTTGTGATCATTGTATGAGTTTGCTTAATGATGAAATATAAAAGTCTAAAAGCTAATTATTACTGATGCTGTGAAAGCAGAAAATTGCTTAATTGCGATGGCTGAGCAATAACCAGAGTTTCAAATGGACAGCATATACTTTAGAAATTTGTAGGCCAGGTGCAGTGGCTCACGCCTGTGATCCCAGCACTGTGGGAGGCTGAGGCAGTCCGATCATTTGAGGTCAGGAGTTTGAGACCAGCCTGACCAATATGGCAAAACCCTGTCTCTACCAAAAATACAAAAAATTTAGCCAGGCATGGTGGTGCATGCCTGTAGTCCCAGTTACTCAGAAGGTTGAGGCAGGAGAATCACTTGAACTCGGGAGGCGGAGGTTGCAGTGAGCCCGAGGTGGTGCCACTGCACTCCAGCCTGGGTAACAGAGGAAGACTATGTCTCAAAAAACAAAAAAAAAAAAAAACAAAAAAAAACCTTGACTACAACCACTCTTTAAATACAGGTGCAGTGAGTATTTTGAAGATTACAGAAGTGAAAATACAGGCAAAAAATCCAGCAAGTCTCCCCTGCTAAATTATTCAGTCATTTGTGACTTTTACCCCTTCACACATAGCACCATTCTTGCCTTTAAAGAATGCCCTTTGTCAGAGAATAAAAATAATTCAACAAGCTCAGCAACCTTCTGAATTCAAAGTTATTTGCTGATATTGAATGGCGAACTATCCTGAATTCCGGATTTGACTGTTGAAGAAGATAGACTTCTTGTATCTTCCAGTAAATCTAACAGAAAAATCAGCACATGCTTATCTTTGGCTAATGGATGGCACTTTCAGAACTGTCCACACTGTTTTTTCTTTTTTAATGAATTATATACAATTTATGCCCCTGTTAAATTCGAAATCTCTAGAATTTATTTGCTTATTTATGTATTAATGACTGAAAAAAGTGAGGCATGTTGTAAAACCGTATTTGTAGATTTGGTGGACTTTGTAGAAGAAAATGGATTTCAACTGAATCCTCAAACTGTAATGACAGGTGTGGAATCAGGACTAATCAAAGCCTTCTAAAAGTGAATTTCAAGGTATTACTAATAAAATTGGTTTTTTCCATTCAGCCCAATGTATTTGGTGGAAAATTAGATGAGGGGGTTAGCCAGGCAATAAGGGAACAATGAAAACTTCAGTTAAAAAAATATGTCATTTGCCTGCATTGACATTCCTTCCAGCTGATGAAATTCCAGGAGCTTTTGATAAATTAAAGCCACATTTGCCTGAAGAAGCTAGTGAAGTTACTGACTAGTTAAAAAATAATTATGTACGTGGTAGGATGAGAAGGCACTCACCGGTGTTGCTGGGTTTTTTTATTTTTTGTTTTGAGACAGTCTTGCTCTGTTGCTCAGGCTAGAGCACAGTGGCGCGATCTCAGCTCACTGTAGTCTTTGGCTCCTGGGTTCAAGCGATTTTAGTGTCTCAGCCTCTCGAATAGCTGGGATTACAGGTGCGTGCCACCATGCCTGGCTAATTTTTGTATTTTTAGTAGAGATGGGGTTTTACCATGTTGGCCAGGCTGGTCTTGAACTCCTGACCTCAAGTGATCCACCCACCTCGGCCTCCCAAAATGCTGGGATTACAGGTGTGAGCCATGGTGCTGGCCTGATATTGCTGTTCGATCACCAGTATTGTTTCCACCAAATCTGTGGTCTGTATATGAGTACATGTGAAATGGATTTCCATATGGCCAAAACAACATAGATGCATGGCATGGGAAAATTGATAGGAAATGCTGATATCTATGTACAGAGGATCACAGAAAAATTTCAAAAAGAGCAGTGTCACATAGAAAATGAATGTGAACATATTTTTCAAGGAGACTCATGCCCTAAAAGAAAAAAAAGCAGGGATTCATTGAGGTGTAAGACTTCAAAACATGGTCAATGATTGTTACAGTCGTTCAGCTCTTATGGACTACCTCTGTGCAATTACCCATCGTCTATCTCTGTAATGCACTTTTTTGTATGTCAGATTTTCTTTTCGGCTTTTGGTTTAGTTTAGTTTAGTTTTTTTCCTGCTACTTTAAATTACTGGCATTATTTTTTAGAAGTCTCTATGGTACGTATCTCATCTTTGCATCACTTCCAATACTGGAGGTATTAATTGTGTAAAGACTTTCAGAGTTCTAATTCTTTTTTTTTTTTTGTCCGAGCCTTGTTCTGTCATCCAAGTGGAGTGCAATGGCCACTTTCTGCTCACTGCAATCTCTGCCTCCCAGGTTCAAGCAATTCTCCTGCCTCAGCTTCCTGAGTTTTTCATGCATTTTTTGCAAATTTGTCTCCACAAAGGTGCATTTGTGTATAAGCATTGTGCATGTATATAAAAACATTGAAATGTCCTCAAAAAATTAAGAGATGTCCTTTTTGTGCATTTGTGTTAGTGAAAGATAAAATTTCTCGAGAGTTCAGCTCTTTGGATGACTGCATATGCAGTGGTGAACCATCATGGTTTTTGATCAGCCTCATCAAAAGACTTGGGTTGCCCATCATGAGATGCCAGATTATTGAAGTTACATAAGCTCTTTCTTTCTCCTTCCTTCCTTCCTTCCTTCCTTCCTTCCTTCCTTCCTTCCTTCCTTCCTTCCTTTCTTCTTTCTTTTTCTTTCTTTCCTTTTTTCTCTCTCTCTCTTTCTTTTTTCTTTTTCTCCCTTTCTTTCTGTCTTTCTTTCTGTCTCTTTCTTTCTTTCTTCTTTTGAGACAGATTCTTGCTCCATCACGAGATGTCAGATTATTGAAGTTATATAAGCTCTCTTTATTCTTTCTTTTTCTTTCTTTCTTCTTTTTTCTTCCTTCCCTCCCTCCCTCTCTCTCTCCTCCTTCCTTCCCTCCCTCCCTCTCTCTCTCCTCCTTCTTCTTTCTTTCTTTCTTTCTTTCTTTCTTTCTTTCTTTCTTTCTTTCTTTCTTTCTTTCTTTCTTCCTTTCTTCCTTTCTTCCTTTCTTCCTTTCTTCCTTTCTTCCTTTCTTTCCTTTCTTTCCTTTCTTCTTTTCTTCTTTTGAGACAGGTTCTTGCTCCATCACCCAGGCTGGAGTGCAGCAGTGCAATCTCCGCTCACTGCAACCTCCGCCTCCTGGGCTCAAGCAATTCTCCTGCCTCAGCCTCCTGAGTAGCTGGGACTACAGGCATGCACCTAATTTTAGCTCATGCACCTAAAATTAGCTCAGCTGATTTTTGTATTTTTAGTAGAGACGGGGTTTCTCCATGTTGGCCAGTCTGGTCTCAAACTCCTGACCTCAAATGATGCCCCCGCCTCAGCCTCCCAAAGTGTTGGGATTACAGGCATGCACCACTGCACCTGGCCGTAGTTCTTTATAAATATGCTTCATCTGCTCATAAATGTTACACCCATGTGACTGTTTTTAGAATATCTGAGTGTTTATGCTTGCAAAAATATGCATCTTGATGCCTATTCTATTGTGTAAAGTGGTCTATAAAGTGTTCTGTTTGTTGTTGTTGTTGTTTTTGTTGTTTGAGTCAGGGCCTCACTCTGTCACCCAGGTTGGAGTGCTGTGGCGTGATCATAGCTCACTATAACTCCACCTCCCGGGGTCAGGCGTCCCACTTCAGCCTCCTAGGTAGCTGAGACTATAGGTGCTCCCACACCTGGCTAATTTTTCATATTTTTAGTAGAGACGGGGTTTTGCTATGTTGCTGAATTGCCGAAGCTGGTCTAGAACTTCTGGGCTCAAGCGATTCACCCACCTCAGCTGTAAATGCTGGGATGACTGGGGTGAGCCACCATGCCTGGCCTACTTCTGTTGTGTTTTTATGTTTCTCTAATAAGTACCCTTTAAAAATGTAAATAAATATCTTTAAAATTTTTTAAATTATGTTTCCAGAATTATATTTTCATAATTTTGCTCTTTTGAGATTTCAACATTCAGGATTATGGTGTTCAGGATTGTGTCTTTCAGGGTTATGATCGGCTCCTACCACAGTGATCTCGTTGGGTGCTATTCTATTTTGGTCTTTGCCAGAGGCATTTGCAAATGTTTCCCTAACACTATGCTGGCTATACCTATAGTCATGTAGCCATCCTTCCCTGGATCATGTCCGACTTCTCCCTGTAAAAACCTGAAGACACAATTTATCATTTTGTCACATTTCCCCTACCTCCCACCCACAACTCTGCTCCACAAAACACTGAGAAGAAGAGCCAGTTTTTACTAAAGATTTTATGGAAAGAAAAAGGCAAAGAATTTACAAGGCACACCACATACAAAAGACTTGAAGTTCCCAGTTGAACATTTTTTGTCCTCTCCCCAAAATGCTACCAGCCAGTTTCTTGCTCTCGCCTAATCCTTCATACACCCTCTCTTAGAGTAATTTAGCACTTTTTGATTTCTCTATCATTGTCAACTTTCCCATGATTTTGAAGCCTAGTCTCTCTAAATGGGTTTAATCAAGGCAGGTCTGTCCCTAGGGAAGGATTCTCCTGCTTCTTCTCCCCTCATCGTCTTACTCATTTTGTTACATTCCTGATTCTCTTTTTCCAGGCCAAATCCCTTATGAACTTTTCATATCTAGTTGCCACCTGTCTTCTCTGCCTGAATGTCGCATAGCTACTTTATTTGATGATGTCTCAAATCCAACTTGCATTCTTTCCTGTCTTTCCAATTCTGTTTCTCTTATTTCAGAAAAGGGTACCACCACCCACCCAAGTATTCCAAGGCAGAAGCCTGGGAACCATCTTTGACTCTTCCCTCCTTCCTCACACCCATGTTATCACTCCTTCCATCAATCTAGCAATCAATCACCAGGTACTATTGAGTCTGATTTTTCAAAAAATATTTTTAATCTACTCCTTTCCATCCTCACTTGCCATAATGAATGAATCTCTTCTGCTCAGAAATTTATAGCAGGCTGGGTGCAGTGGCTTATGCCTGCAACACTAGCATTATAGGAGGCTGAAGTAAGAGGATCGCTTGAGCCCCAGAGCTTGAGACCAGCCTGGGCAACATAGTGAGACTCCATCTCTATAAAAAATTAGCCAGGCTTGATGGCATGCCCCTGTAGTCCCAGCTACTATGGAGGCTGAGGTGGGAAGATGGCTTGAGCCCAGGAGGTCGAGGCTGCAGTAAGCTGTGATTGTGCTAGTCTTGGTAACAGAGCAAGCAACCCTGTCTCATTAAAAAATAATAAAAATAATAAATTACAACAATGCTCCATTGTTTGACACATAAACTAAACTTTGGCTTTTAAAATGGATACTAACATGAAAACACTTCATTATGATCAGAGGGTTGTCTGTTTTCCTCCCAAGAAAGCTATTTGCATCTGATTAAATTGTAGAGTCCCTTTCACTATCTCCCTCTTTATTTATTTATTTATTTATTTTTAAATGGAGTCTCCCTCTGTTGCCCAGGCTGGAGTGCAGTGGTACAATTTGGATTACTGCAATCTCCACCTCCCAGGTTCAAGCAATTATCCAGTCTCAGCTTCCCGAGTGACTGGGATTACAGGCACCCAACATCACGCCTGGCTAATTTTTGTATTTTTACTAGAGACAGGGTTTCACCATGTTGCCCAGGTTGGTCTCGAACTCCTGAGCTCAGGTGATCCGCCAGCCCTGGCCTCCCAAAGTGCTGGGATTACAGGTGTGAGCCACTACGCCCAGCCTCCTCAAACTTCTGTACAACATATTCCTCTTTCTTGTTTTGTGTTTCCGCCTAATTTGGGTGAAGCACACACCAGTAGCTTCCTAAGAAAGAGTGCATGAGAGGTAAATTTTTTGAGACCCTGTATGTCTGAAAATTTCCTTAATTTACTCTCATGGCTAATTGGTAGTTTGATCAGATATATAATTCTAGGTTAGAAATAACTTTTCTAAAAGAAAACATTGGGAAAACACTCTAGGACATTGGACTGGGCAAAGATTTCTTGAGTAATACCCCCAAAGCACAGGCAACCAAAGCAAATTTGGACAAATAGGATCACATTAAGTTAAAAAGCTTCTGCGCAGCAAAGGAAACAATCAACAAAGTAAAGAGACAACCCACGGAATGAGAGAAAACTACCCATCTGACAAGGCATTAATAACGAGAATATATAAGGAGCTCTAACAACTCAATAGGGAAAAATCTAATAATCTCATAAAAATGAGCAAAAGATTTGAATCGACATTTCTCAAAAGAAGACATACAAATAGGCTAGGTGTAGTGCCTCACGCCTGTAATCTCAGCACTTTGGAAGGCTAAGGTGGGCAGATCACCTGAGGTCAGAAGTTTCAGACCACCCTGGCCAACAAGGTGAAACCCTGTCTCTACTAAAAATACAAAAATTAGAGGGCGTGGTGGCACCCACCTGTAATCCTAGCCACTCAGGAAGCTGAGGCATGAGAATTGCTTGAACCTGGGAGGTGGAGGCTGCAGTGAGCCATCATCGTGCCACTGCACTCCAGGCTGGGTGACAGAGTGAGATTCTGTCTCAAAACAAAACAAAAAAACGAGTGAGAAAACCAGACATTACATGCTGTCAGATGTTAGGCAGTATTAGGTATACAACACCATTATTTAAAAAAGAAGAAGAAGACATACAAATGGCAAAGAGGTATTAGAAAAGGTATTCAACATCATTGATCATCAGAGAAACGTAAATCAAAATTCCGGTGAGATATCATCTCAGCACAGTTAAAATGACTTATATCTAAAAGATGGGAAATAATAAATGCTGGCAAGGATGTGGAAAAAAGGGAATCCTGGTACACTGTTGCTGGGAATGTAGATTAGTACAGTTGCTATGGAGAATAGTTTGGAGGTTCCTCAAAAAACTAAAAATTGAGCTACCATATGATTCAGTGATCCTACCACTAGGTATGTACTCCAAAGAAAGGAAATCAGTATATCAAAGAGATATCTGC
Source organism: Mandrillus leucophaeus (assembly GCF_000951045.1). NCBI lineage: Eukaryota > Metazoa > Chordata > Mammalia > Primates > Cercopithecidae > Mandrillus > Mandrillus leucophaeus. The sequence continues at coordinate 413,162 of NW_012102321.1, forward strand.
ACTCCTATGTTTGTTGCAGCACTATTCACAGTAGCCAAGATTTGGAATCCACCTAAGCGTCCATCAACAGGTGAATGGATAAAGAAAGTGTTACATGTACACAATAGAGTGCTATGCAGCCATAAGAAATAATGAGATCCTATCATTTGCAACAACATGAATGGAACTGGGAGTCATTACGTTAAGTGAAATAAGCCAGGCACAGAAAGACAAACTACACGTTCTTATTTGTGGGAGATAAAAGTTAAAACAATTAAACTCACGGAGATAGGAGAATGATGGTTACCAGAGGAAGGGTAGTTGGGACCAGGGGGGCGGGCGGATGGTTAATGGGACAAAAATAGAATAAATAAGATCTAGTATTTGATAGCGCAACAAGGTGACTATAGTTAACAATAACTGACTGTACATTTTAAGGTAATTAAAAGAGTGGAATTGGATCATTTATAACACAAAGAATGGATAAATGCTTCAGGTGATGGATACTCCATTTACCCTGATTTGATTGTTATGCATCACATGCCTTTATCAAAATATCTCATGTACCCCATAAATATATACACTACTATATACCCACAAAAATTAAAAGTAAAAATGTTTATTTAAGAATGCATAACTTTTCTTCAGAATTTTGAGTGTCATGGTTGTTGTCCGGCTTCTGCTGTTGCTGTTGAGAAGCTGTATTAGTTTTCTACTGCTGTTAATAAATCACCACAAATTTAGCAGCTTAAAAAAATACCCATGTATTAGTTTACAGTTCCATAGGTCAGAAATCTGAGCAGAGCATGACTGGATTCTCTGTTCAGGGTATCCTAAGACTGAAATTAAGGTGTTAGCTGGATTGAATGCTTGTCTGGAGACTCTGGGGAAAAATGTGCATCCAGGTTCACTCAGAGTGTTGGCAGAATTCTGTGCTTTGTGGTTGTAAGACCATGATAAGCGTTTTCTCGAGGGCTATCAGCCAGGGACCACTCTCAGCTCCTGCAGGCCTCTGCATTCTTTGCACTGTGGCCTGCTCATCTTCAGAGCCAGCTATGGAGAATTTCCTTTGCCAGGAAGAGTCCTCTCAGCCCCTCATAAGGCTAATTAGGTCATGCCTTTCTCAAAGCCAACTGTTCCGTAATAACAACCTAATTATGGTCATGAAATCCATGACATTTCTGGTACCAGAGACATGTCCACAGCGGGTGGGGACTTTTGCAGGCCATCTTAGAATTCTGCCTACCACAGAAGTCTAAAATTATTCTAATTTGTGATTTATAGTATATGTCCTATTTTTACCTCTGGATGCTTACAAAATTTCCCATTGTCCTCAGGTTTCTGAAATTTCATGATACGCCTTTGTATGAACTTATTTTTATCTATTGTGCTATACACTATATAAACCACTTCAGCATGGAGACTTACATTCTTCAATTTAATTTGATTATTTTCATTAACTATTTTCTCCCTTTCATTTTTCTGTTCTTGTTTCTGGAACTGTAATTATTTGCATGTTGGTCTGTCTGGATTAATCCTCTCATCTCCACTGGCTTTTTTGTCCTTCATTTCTAACTTTACTTATTTTTTCTCAGCATTATCTTCCAGATATTGATTTTTTCGTGTAGGTTCTCAACATTTTAATTTACGAGAGCTGATTTTTTTGGTTTTATTTTGTTTATTTGTATCATAAATGTTCCTATTGTATGGCATCATGGTCTGTTTAATGGATGCAACATTTTCTCTTATTTCTCTGAGGACATTTATTTATTTATTTACTTTCTTTTGAGACAGAATTTTGCTCTGTCACCCAGACTGGAGTGCAGTGGCGTGATCTCAACTCACTGCAACTTCTGTCTCAGGTTCAAGCAATTCTCCTTCTTCAGCCTCCTGAGTAGCTGGGATTACAGGTGAGTGTCACCACACCCGGCTAATTTTTGTATTTTCAGTAGAGAGAGGGTTTCACCATGTTGTCCAGGCTGGTCTCAAATTTCCAACCTCAGGTGATCCACCCGCCTTGGCCTCCCAAAGTGTTGGGATTACAGGCATGAGCCACCATACCCATCATCTCTGAGGCTATTTAATGAGGGTTTTCTTTAGGGAGTATTCTTCTCTCCACATGGTCTTCATTTCCTCCAAGTTACTTTTATATATTTGTTAGAGGCTTTCCTTAGATAACTGCGATCTTTGCTCATCTGTTTCAAACCACTAAAAGGCTGGTAGGAAGCTCTGTGCCCATGAGTACGGTTTGTCAACTGTGAAATTTACTGTAGAGTAAGCTGCTTTGGCCACTATGCTAAGGAACTCCCAATGCTGTTATCTTCAAGTCTTTCCTCTTGAACAACTCAGATAGTCCTGAAAAGACATCCTAAAGCCTTTCACATCTCCTGCCTAGAGGTTGTTGGCCTATTTCTCAGCTTCTTAGAGCCAAGTAGAAGATAAAAACTTAGGGCATATATTCCTGGCAGTGTGCCTGGAATTCAAAATCCTCTGTGTGGCATCGATGTTAATACATCCTGTGTTTTCTGCCTCCACACCTGCTAGAGTACTTAGAATGCACTCTCTGCTTCTCTTTTTTGCCTGTTGAATTTCTATCATTCTTCATAGTTAAGTTCTATTGACCTGCCTAGAAGTCATCCTTCCCACCTTTGTAATTGTTTAAAATATGTTTTATATTACCATAGCACTTTATTATGCCTGCCTTGAATTGTATATAATTGTTTACTTATTCTGCAATTCCTGAGCATACTAATGCTTTTCTTCAACAAAGAGACTCTCAGAAACCTGGAAAAGCCATTTTCTCAATATTAACAATGTAGGCAAGTGGCTGGATTATCAGAATAATTTTTTTCTCTTTCTAGCTCCATATTAATTCTGGTGGACATGTTACTTTTTTTCTCGTGGTATCAGTTTCATTTTGTAAAAATGGCAAATAAAATGCCCTAAATGTCAGTCATCAAATATTTTTTGAAAAAACATCTTGGAAGATGCAACTTCTAGAAGCTAAATTTTCTCCTGCTTTCTGATTCACTATAGAGATTATGGTAGCTAATTTTAAACCTCCTCCTATTTACTTTTCTCATAATTCTCACTTAATTTCTCTTCATCCTTTAAGCCCCAGCACAAATTATACCCTCTTTACTAAATAATCCATGTTAAGTACAAAAAGTTTTGGAAGTATAAAACAGAACAAGAAGAAGATTGAAATTTGTAATCCTACTATTCAGGGAAATTGATTTGCTAATATTTTGGAATCGCTTCCTTTTTTCTGGGTAAAAGTATATAAATAATTTATTTTAAAATTGTATATGAAATTATATTAATATATTGCATTTTTTGACTTAAAATTATATTATGGATATTTTTCCATATTGGAATGTTTCTCAGGGAATGGCGGAGTTAAAAGCATGGTTTCTAAAGTTAAACTCTTCTCTGGATTAAAATCTCACTTCTACTTATCAGCTATACGATTATGGGTGAATTACTTAGACTCTCCAAGCAATAGATTCCTTTTCTATACAATGGAGATGATAATGAAATACATACTTCAGGATTTTTGTGTTTATTAAATGAGTAATTATATGAGTTACTGGATATAAAACACAACAATACCTTGCACATAGTAAGCACTTAATGGACATTAGCCATTAATATTTTAAAATATTTTAAGTTATAACATAGCACACCATTATTTGGCTATACTATAATTTATGTAATTGATTCCTTATTATTGGACATTTAGATTGTTTCCAATTTTTTTGTTGTTGTTGTTTTGAGATGGAGTGTCGCCCAGGCTGGAGTGCAATGGCTTAACCTCTGCTCATTGCAGCCTCTGCCTCCCAGGTTTCAAGGGATTCTCCTGCCTCATCCTCCCAAGTAGCTGGGATTACAGGCTCCCACCACCATGCCTGGCTAAATTTTGTATTTTTGTAGAGACAGGGTTTCGCCATGTTGTCTGGGCTGGTTTTGAACTCCTGACCTCAGGTGATCCGCCCACCTCGGCCTCCCAAAGTGCTGGGATTACAGGCATGAGCCAAAGCATCTGGCCGGTTGTTTCCCTTTTTTTTTTTTTTTTTTTTTGAGACTGAGTTTCATTCGCTCTTGCTACCCAGGCTGGAGTGCAATGGTGCAATCTCGGCTCACTGCAATCTCTGTCACCAAGGTTCAAGCGATTCTCCTGCCTCAGCCTGCCAGGTAGCTGGGAATACAGGCACCCACCACCACGCCTGGCTACTTTTTGTTTTGTTTTGTTTTGTTTTGTTTTGTTTGTATGTTTGTTTTTGAGACGGAGTCTCGCTCTCTTGCTCAGGCTAGAGTGCAGTGGCACAATCTCGACTCACTGCAAGCCCGCCTCCTGGGTTCACACCATTCTCCTGCCTCAGCCTCCCTAGTAGCTGGGACTACAGGCGCCTGCCACCAATCCCTAATTTTTTTTGTATTTTTAGTAGAGACGGAGTTTCACCGTGTTAGCCAGGATGGTCTTCATCTCCTGACGTCGTGATCCACCCGCCTCGGCCTCCCAAAGTGCTGGGATTACGGGCGTGAGCCACCGTGCCCAGCCTAGTTTTTGTATTTTTAGTAGAGACGGGGTTTCACCATGTTGGCCAGGCTGGTCTTGAACTCCTGACCTCAGGTGATCCACCCACCTCAGCCTCCTAAAGTGCTGGGATTATAGGCGTAAGCCACCGCGCGCCGTCTCCAATTTTTAAAAATAATAAGTAACATTGTAATGTGTCAACATGTTTGTGCCTACATCTGTGTATATTTATCTGATTGTTTACCTTGTCAAATTCCTAGATATTGTGGGCAATCTTGTAATTAATTTATTATTTCTTCTTCCTCTCCCTGTAAGTTCCACAGGGCAGAGAATTTACCTTTCTTGTTTAGTACTGTAGTTCCACTACCTAGACATCCACGTGATATACCCTAAGGACCTGAGAAATCCTTGTTTGTTGAAAGAAGTACTATATCAATTAAGTAATCTTAATAGATATTGCCAAATTAATCTTCAAAATTAACACTTTCACCTGAAAGTATGAGTCCCTAATTCGTGACTACTTTTCCTATCTAATCATGTCATTTACATTCTTTGCCTGAAGAATCTTTGATATCAGTATCCATGAGGTGTTATTGTAATTCTGGTATGCTGTTTATCATACTCCACTAAATGTATGTTTGTTAAAGATGGTGCCTAGCCTTATATTTTTCCTCAATATTTTGTGTATAGAATGATATTCTGTTACAGTTAGTCCTGTCTGTTCATCATGCTTATTCTTATTTTTATGACTACTGGGCTTGGATAAGGTACATTGGTTCTGAGTAACAGCAACTAGCACAAAGTGATTTAAGCAAAAAGGGAAATTATTTTAAGGATATGGTGTTTTCTCACAGAACTCAAGGATAAGAATGTAGTAAGAGACTCTGGAAGCATCTAGTAGGTTCTAGAACCAAGAAATCAGGATTTTTTTTTTCCTCTCTCTCTTACTTTTTATCTCTGCGGATTGGTTTTCCCCACTTCTCTGCCCATCTGTGGCTCCTGATTTTATGTGGTGCAGTTCCAGCCATGCTGAGGGAATTACCTCCCTATTTTGAACCTCAGTTCAGAATTTCTGAGATAGAATTTGATTGACTTGACTTGGTTTGGGTCAAGCATCCAGTGCAATGACTTCTCTTGTGGCAAGATTGGTTAGACTGCTCTGGATGTCCACCAGGTGCCCATTCCTGTGGAGGGAGGACCAGTTCTGAGAGAAAAAGGAGAAATTACTCTGAGATGAGCAGAAACCCTAGAAGTATCTACCACAATGATCTTGCTCAAATCCTTTCCCTGCCTGAACTTGTTGGTTTATCTAAACTTTATCCCTCCTTAAAAAGCCCAGGAAGAATCTCCAATTTGGGGACCATAAAAATTCCTTGACGGTCCAAATTATGTTTTAATCTCTATCCTTTCTGAGTGCCTTATTTTCTGGCCTGTACAATTTAGTTTTATGTTAAACAATAGGTCATTTTCCAATTGGTTTATTCAGGAAGCTTTTGATTTCCAAACTGATAAGCATTTTAAGGAAGAAGGATATCTCTTAAATTTCATTTCTTTTTTTTTTCTCTCTCTGTCACCCAGGCTGCAGTGCAATGGCATAATCTCCGCTCACTGCAACCTCCGTCTCCGGGGTTCAAGCGATTCTCTTTCCTCAGCCTCCCGAGTAGCTGGGATTACAGGTTCCTGACACCACAACTGGCTAATTTTTGCATTTTTTGTGGAGACAGGTTTTTGGCATACTGGCAAGGGTGGTCTCGAATTCCTGACCTCAGGTGATCCACCCACCTTGGCCTCCCAAAGTGCTGGGATTATAGGCATGAGCCACCATGCCTGGCCTCAAATTTCATTTCTATACACTCCAAAGATATTCAATTAATATAATGAAGTGATTAAAGTGCTTGATAACAGCTTTGAGTTCATTAAAAGTTAACAGAATTCGGCCGGCCATGGTGGCTCACGCCTGTAATCCTAGAGCTTTGGGAGGCAGAGGTGGGCGGATCACGAAGTCAGGAGATGAAGAGCATCCTGGCTAACAAGGTGAAACCACGTCTCTACTAAAAATAGAAAAATTAGCCAGGCGTGGTGGCCGGCCCCTGTAGTCCCAGCTACTCGGGAGGCTGAGGCAGGAGAATGGCGTGAACCTGGGAGGCGGAGCTTGCAGTGAGCCGAGATCGCGTCACTGCACTCCAGCCTGGGCGACAGAGCGAGGCTCCATCTCAAAAACAAAAACAAAGAAAAAAAAAGAAAAGAAAAAAAGAAAAAGTTAACAGAACTCATTCTGTCAAATGAAATTATTGTATTTTGAGTTATTTTCCAATATATATTTTGCATAGAAACACTTTACTAATAACCAGTAGAACTATCAGTATCTCTTAAAATACCTTTCAAATTTATGAACAACTTTACATCTCTATCAACGCATTTATTGAATTCATTGTCATCTATCTCAGGGAAAATTGCATTAGACTTTTATTTTATCTCCCTGTTGCTATTTGTTTCTTTTCAACCCATTCTTCTGAAAGTAGCAAGAACCTTCTTAAAATACAAATTCAATGATGTTATTTCTCTGTTTAAAATCCTTCAGTGACTTTATATCTTCCTTAGAACGAAATCCAGACTCCTACCACAGCCCACAAAACCTGGTATCTGACCCCAACTTAACTCTTCAGCCTCGTTTTTTAAAAGCACTCTTCCCCTTGCTTGCTATGCTCTGAGTGTCTGGTTTTTGTTCAGTTCAGTTCTGTTTTGTTTTCAGCTCGTCAGGCACATCAGGCTCTTTCTCTTCTCAGGGCTTTTGCGCATGCTATTTATTGCCTCTGTTGGGAGAGCTGCAACCCCTGAAAGGCTGCGTCTCCTCAGGTTTCAGCTGAAGTGTCAGCATCTTTGCTTGACCTGACTTCTTGAACAGCCTGTCTTCGATCATTTTCCTCTGTTCTTTATTATTTCACCCTCATGATTACTTTCTCTACAAAATATTCACAACTCACAACTATTTTCCTTCTCTCCTCATTTTTTTGTCTGCCCCTCCCCCTCCCATAAGCTCCACAAATAGGCAGGGACTGAGCTGGTTTTGTATTTTTGTTTTTTCCCTAATGTATCCCTAGCATCTCCCACAGGGCCTCGCATGTAGTAACTATTCAAAACATATTTGATTATGTAAACAAAAGGGTAATAAGATAGAATGCTAATTTTATTTTTCCTTTCTTTGAGACAGTCTCGCTCTGTCACCCAGGCTGGAGTGCAGCGGCATGATCTCAGCTCACTGTAACCTCCGCCTCCCAGGTTCAAGCAATCCTCCTGCCTCAGCCTCCCTAGTAGTTGGGACTACAGGTGTGTGCCACCACGCCTGGCTAATTTTTGTATTTTTAGTAGGGACGGGGTTTCACGGTGTTGGCCAGCCTGGTCTCAAACTCCTGAGCTCAAGTGATCCACCTGCCTTGACTTCCCAAAGTGTTGGGATTACAGGCATGAGTCACCTCGCTGGCAGAATGCTAATTTTCTAGTAGCTCTAAGTGGTTCCAGTGGTTTCTGGTGGTTCTGTGATTGTCAGAAGGCATAATCTCCCTCCTCCCTCTTTCACTCTCCAGTGGGTCCCCGTATCTTTTGTTCCCTTCTTTGTGTCCATATGTACTAAATGTTTAGCTCCCACTTACACATTTGATCCTTTTGTTCTTTAGTTTCCCACACATAAGTAACATATAATCATACCCTATTAATTGGTTTATGGAAACATTACTCATAAAGGCAATTTGGAAGTGATGATGAGTGGCCGTACTTCTAGTCAGGCATGCAAACAGTATGTGGTTTGAGTACATTTAAGAAAATGAAAAGCATACAGCCGGGTGCACCTTCTCCCTGAAAACTGAGAAATCTCTCTATGCAAACCAGTGGCAGTTTGTCTGAGGACAGTGCATGATCACATGATGAAAAGATCTTTTAGCAAATCTTTATGAATTAATTTGCTTTCTTCTTTGATGTGGAAAAGGGACTAGTAGTCGGGGCGGGGTGGTTGAAGCCTGTAATCCCAGCACTTTGGAAGGCCTAGGCAGGCAGATCACTTGTGCTCAACACGGTGAAAGCCCGTCTCTACTGAAAATACAAAAATTAGCTGGGCATGGTGGCAACAGCTGTAGTCCCAGCTACTTGGAGGGCTGAGGCAGGAGGATTGCTTGAACCTGGGGGATCAAAACTGTAGTGAGGTGAGATTGCTCCACTGCACTACAGCCTGGGTGACAAAGTGAGACCTTGTATCAAAAAAGGAAAAAATGAACGTGTAAAAGCTTAAGGGGCTGGAGAAAATAATCTTAAAATCGTGACTATAAGTTGCGGTTTTTATCTCTGTTTGGACTAATAAGATATATACTACTAGCGGAAGATTCCAAAGCCAATTGTTACAGGCCTAGAATCAAAAGGATATTACGTAGGATTGCATTTTGTTTCTAGAATTCTTTTTCTAACAGCTTGACATTTTATATGTTAATAATACTTTATGCATTTACAACATTTTGCAACACATTTTCACATTCATAAGCAAGGGAGACATTATCACTATTTTAGAGGGGTGGAAACAACACCTCTCAAATGTTAAGTATTTTGCTCCAGGTCACAGAATTAGTGAAAGGCAATGTGAGTGGAGAAAGGTGCTCTCAAACTCTAGATTTTTTGCTTCTGGCCCAGGGTTTATTCCACTACCCTGAGCCATCTCTCTCATAAGTGCGAAGTGATAAACTGACGTTTCCTGGTAGCACTAATAGAGGCTTGCAGATAAATAATGGAAATCATTTTATAAACAGAAACACTAAAAAAATCTATAATTGTGTAAGCATCTCAAATATTGACCTGAGTGATCTTACCCATATTCACATTTCAAGCCTCCTTTATTTGGTTCATGGTTTATTCCAGTTTTGAAACATTTGATATGCTTTTAAAAATCATGACTCTGTTTTTAGATACAGTTCAGAAAGATACTTTTATTAACTAATTTGGCCACAGGAAGTTCAAAACTATCTTGGTTACCTAGTGCCCTCTGCTGAAACAGTCATAGTATAACAAATTAATGATAGAGGAATGAATTTCTTCTAAGGAACTGAATATTGATATTATGTCTCAAGATAGTAAGAACCCCCTAATTTTATAGTAATTCTTCAAGAAACTCCTCATATCTAAGTGTATTAGATTATATAAATGAATAATTTATATTACTAGTCCCTAACTCGGTGGCCAAGTCATAAGACATTTAATAAATGTTTGGTGAATTCATGTACATATACTTCAGTTTATTCTAGTGGTGCTCATGTGACAATCTACTGTGGCATGCCTTTGTGAAGTAGGATCATTCCTTTACAGCTTCAATTAGTCTTGAGTAATTTTCTCTTGTATTCCTATAGCCCCGTGTTGAGACTTGACAGTCATAGTGATTCCTGGTATCTCCCCACTCCCACCCCCCAGATTGTTATTTTGGTTTTGCTCAGAATACACTGGAAGTTTCCAAGAGCTCAGACTTTTGAGTAAGACAGATCTGAGTTTAAATCCAGGCTCTGCCACTTTCCTTGACAAATTACTCATCCTTTAAAAGCGTTTCTAACTGTAGAATGGGGAAAATGGTCTAGCCTAACTCATAGGATCATTGTGAGGATTTAAATGATGGAATGCAAAGAAAGGGCCCAGCACAACACATGCCACTTAGCAACTGGTCAGTAATTGCTAGCTTTTATCTATAATTCTGTTTCATATCTCACATTCTAACAAGTTTCAGCCAAAAAGACTTGCCCTAGACTCCTTTTCCTTTCAGGTCTCTTTACACTTATCAACCATTTTTTATTAGTTCTTCCTCCTTCGTTGTGAAGATGATAAAATGGTCTTCATTTAATACAACGTGAGGAACCTGGAACACAGAGAAAAAACTTGGGAATCGCTGAAATGGAACAAGACAGGAACAAACAAGTGTTTATTGTTTATTTCAGTATACTAGTTTAAAGGAGTCGGTCACAGTTAATTTAATTTAAATTTAAATTTAAATTAAATTTTAACAAAGGAAACATCTTGGGGTTGTTGTGTTTTCTAAATTTACTTTAAATTTTTATCACACCTTAATGCATGTACATAGTTTTAAAAGCCAAAAAGGATGATAAGACTTGTAGTGAAAAATGCAGTTCCTGGTCCCATCCCTCCCCCAAAATGGCCCCCTCCCTCCATTCCCCAGTAATAACTGTTTCAAGCCTTTTAGCTGGTATATTAGAGTTATCCTGAGAAACAGAACATACATATATTATATATATATTTATCTTATATAATATATATAAGATATGATATGCACGTATTATCTATCATAGATAGATAATCGATATTATCTATATACTCTTGGCCATAATGGTCTTTTGAAAAATAGTTACATCGACCGGGTGCAGTGGCACACGCCTGTAATCCCAGCACCTTGGGAGGCTGAGGCGGGTGGATCACTTGAGCTCAGGAGTTTGAGACCAGCCTGGCCAACATGGTGAAACTTTGTCTATACTAAAAATACAGAAATTAGCTGGGCGTGGCTGTGCGTGCCTGTAGTCCCAGCTACTAGGGAGGCAGGGGCAGGAGAATCGCGGGAACCCGGGAGGTCGAGGCTGCAGTGAGCCAATATCGTGCCACTGCATTCCAGCCTGAACGAAAGAGGGAGGCCCTATCTCAAAAAAAAAAAAAAAAAAAAAAAAAAAAAATCGGCTGGGTGCCGTGGCTCACGCTTGTAATCCCAGCACGCTGGGAGGTTGAGACGGGTGGATCTCCTGAGGTCAGGAGTTTGAGACCAAACTGGCCATGATGGCAAAGCCCCATCTCTACTAAAAATACAAAACTTAACCGGGCGTGGTGGTGCATGCCTGTAGTCCCAGCTACTTGGGAGGCTGAGGTAGGAGAATTGCTGGAACCTGGGAGGTGGAGGTTGCAGCTAGCAGAGATTGTGCCACTGCACTCCAGCCTAGACAACACAGCAAGACTCCGTCTCCAAATAAATAAATAAACAAACAAATAAATAAATAAATATTAACATAAAAAACATAAAAATAAAAATAGCTTTATCATCTAGTATAGGGATGCTAGCTCTTTTATCTATTTGAAGATGTTAAAGTATGGGGTTTTTTTTTAACTGTAATTTTTTTTTTCTGCTGTAAGGATATCAGACACAGTTCAGATTGCTAGTTAATTTCTTCAGAGAGAAGTTCTCTAATTAAAAAAAGTAAGCCAAACCACACAGTGCACTTATTGACATAGTAGATTTCCATTGTTGCACAAAATTCCATATCTTGTTGTAGACCAATAATGAATACCAGTTTGTGAACCAAACATTGGGTAGCAATGTGTTAATCGCTCTCTAAGGAATGAAACCCTGGATGCCAACATCCTGGGCTCAATTGGGGGTTAAATATATTACTTGGAATAAGTAGATTTTCACCTGCTGCACATTTACTAATTTCAGTAAATTACTCATACCTTCAGCTATTCCTGGTGTCTCTGAGTCTACCTTTTCTCTGCTTCAAACTTTCCAGATAATAAACCTCCAATCTAATGGTGTGATTCTCAAATTCTAGCATGTACCAGAGTCCCATGGAGGGCTTGGTAAAACACAGGTTGCTGGGTCCCATTAAGGCAGGAGAATAGGGTTTGGAGACAGGGAACCTAAGGCTGTTTCACTCTGACTTCCTAGAACTAAATTGAAAGGAAAAGCCTAACTTTCCATGCCTCAGTAACAAAAGAAGCAGAGGCTACTCCCTTGGACTTTTTCTGCCTGGCAGATGGGAAATTTGCTGTCCACAACAAATTATGCTGAGTGCGGGTGGAGTCTTTGTTTGCAACTTTGTGACTTCACTCCAACCTCTGAATGGTTGCTTTCTGTAACCAATCAGACTGAGTGGGGGATACCACTTCATTTACATGAGGTGAGCATGAAGTACCCAAGGGGAATCTTCTAGGGGGTATTTGGACCCAAGAAGATTCTGTATCTGGGCTCTTGAGCCACTGCTTGGGTCTGCTCCCACACTGTGGAGTGTACTTTCTTTTTCAATAAATCCCCACTTTCGTTCTTTTGTTGCTTCATTCTTTCTTTGCTTTGCTGGGTGTTTCTTCCAAATCTTTGTTCAAAACGCCAAGAACCTGGACAACTTGCAGTTTTGACTTTCTACCGGTGACACCAACTCTAGAGTTTCTCATTCAGGAGGTCAGGGGTGAAGCATGGTAATTTGTATTTGTAATTTTCTATTGCTGCCGGTCAACGACCTCACTTTGAGACTACTGGTTGACAGCCTATGTGGGTTGAAAGAAGGAATCTACAAATGACCTTCCCTCCTTATAATTCAACCAGTTCTTCTATTTTCAATACCATACTTACCGCTCCTCTGGAGATACCTGTGGCTTCAATTTAAGAACCATTCCAGGATGCTGCAATAAAATTAAACTTACTTCTCTCTGGATTCACACCCCCACCTCCAACCTACGCACACACACAACTTTAGGCTTAGATTTTGGCTTTTTCAGTTCTCTGAAGTCAGTTCTCTCTAGTCCATCCACTTTTCAGCTTCCAAAATTTTCCTGACACATCTTAACCACAATAGTCTCCTCTCCTGGGCTTTTAGTACTTTTGAGCTTATGCCTTTTTTTAAGAAAAAATTCTGACATTTTGGTGTAAGCAACGAAATGAACACTTGCTTCAAACTGTCGTGTTTTATAGAAAGTCAATGCAGGAAGCTATAAAGGAGAAACTAATAGTTACCTTCAAATTTCACCATTCAGAAATAATCATCATTGACATTAGGTAAACATCTTTCCTTGAATATATACATATAAAAAATAGAAGGCCGAGCGCAGTGGCTCACGCTGGCAATCCCAGCACTTTGGGAGGCCAAGGCAGGCTGATCAAGAGGTTAAGAGATCAAGACCATCCTGGCCAACAGGGTGAAATACTGTCTGTACTAAAAATACAAAAATTAGCTGAGCATGGTAGCACACCTGTAGTCTCAGCTACTCAGAAAGCTGAGGCAGGAGAATCACTTGAACCCGTGAGGTGGAGGTTGCAGTGAGTCAAGATTGCGCCACTGCATTATTCCAGCCTGGTGATAGAGTGAGACTACATTTAAAAAAAAAAAAAAAGAAAGAAAGAAAGAAAGACTATTTATTTTTATACGTGATTATATGTGTTTGTTAATGAAAGGACACAAAGACACAAAACCGCGTACCCGCTCCCCCACTACACCCTATTGCTAAACCCTTTGTTCAGCTCTCTAATCTCTGCACGTACCAGAGATTTCGTAAGTTCTGTAAGTACCTGTTTTTCTTTCTGAGGCCGGGTCACAAGACGTGTTTAAGTAAGATAAACTCATGCTGCCATAAACCGGTTGTGCAACCTGACGCAATATAATTAACTGCCTTTGTGTAAAACTGCTCTCCCGCCTCAAGGGTTGAACCGAAATATCAGAAATGGCGGGAACCAATCATAGTTAGCCAAATTGTCTTGTTTAAACACTAGCCAATCATACATCTGATTTGTATAATAATTCTATGCCCACTTTCCTTAGAATATATAACACTGTTCGGAGCTCAGCGGGGGAGCTCTCCTGCCCGTCTCCTGCCCGTCTCCTGCCCGTCTCCTGCTCGTCTCCTGCTCGTCTTCACGAGCGAGTGAGAGTTCCAGGTTCGAACCTGTAATAAAGATCCTTGCTGCTTAGCTTTGACTCTGGACTCTGGTGGTCTTCTTCGGGGAATAAACGGTCTGGGCATAACAGTTAAAATTTATTTAAAAGGAAAATTTTGAAACTGAAAAAATTATTGAATTAAAAATAAATATTTTTTATCCAAAGTGATATTAGTCCTCACTGGGGGCATCACATTATCTGACTTTATTTATTTATATATTTTTTGAGATGGAGTCTTATTCTGTCTCCCAGGCTGGAGTGCAGTGGTGCGATCTTGGCTCACTGCAAGCTCCGCCTCCCGAGGTCACGCCATTCTCCTGCCTCAGCCTCCCGAGTAGCTGGGACTACAGGCACCCGCCACCAGGCCTGCCTAATTTTTTGTATTTTTAGTAGAGACAGGGTTTCACCATGTTAGCCAGGATGGTCTCGGTCTCCTGACCTCGTGATCTGCCCGCATCGGCCTCCCAAAGTGCTGGAATTACATGTGTGAGCCACCACGCCCGACATTATCTGACTTTAAAATCTACTACAAAGCTATAGTAAGCAAAACAGCATGGTAGTGGCATAAAAACAGACACATAGTGTCATGCGTGTCCATGTGAAGAGACCACCAATTAGGCTTTGTGTGAGCAACAAAGCTTTTTAATCACCTGGCTGCAGGCAGGCTGAGTCCGAAAAGAGAGTCAGTGAAGGGAGATAAGGGTGGGGCCATTTTATAGGATTTGGGTAGATAAAGGAAAATTACAGTCAAAGGGGGGTTGTTCTCTGGCGGGCAGGAGTGGGGATCACAAGGTGCTCAGTGGGGGAGCTTTTTGAGCCAGGATGAGCCAGGAAAAGGACTTTCACAAGGTAATGTCATCACTTAAGACAAGGACGGGCCATTTTCACTTCTTTTGTGGTGGAATGTCATCAGTTAAGGCGGGGTAGGGCCTTTTCACTTCTTTTGTGATTCTTCAGTTACTTCAGGCCAGCTGGGCTAATATGTGCAAGTCACAGGGGATGCGATGGCTTGGCCTGGGCTCAGAGGCCTGACACATAGACCAATGGAACAGAACAGAGAACTCAGAAATAAATCCATACATTTACAGCCAATTCATTTTCAACAAAGGCACCAGAAACATACACTGGGGAAAAGACAGCCTCTTCAATAAATAGTACAGGGAAAACTAGATAACCATATGCAGAATAGTGAAACTAGACTCCTATCTCTTTTGACCATATACAAAAATCTAATCAAAATGAATCAAAGACTTCAATGTAAGACCTGAAACTATGAAACTACTAGAAGAGAACATTGGGGAAATACTCCAGGTCATTTGTCTGGGCAAAGATTTTTTGAGTAAGATTTAAAAAACACAAGCAACCAAGCAAAAATACACAAACAGGATTACGTCAAGCTAAAAAACAAACAAACAAAAAACCCTTCTAAACAGCAAAGGAAATAACAGAGTGAAGAGACAACCTACAGAATGGGAGAAAATTTGCAAACTATCTATCCGATGACAGATTAATAACCAGAATATATAAGGAACTCAAACAACTTGATAGCAAAAACAACAACAACAACGACGAAACCAAATATCTGATTTAAAAATGGGCAAATAAGCTGAATGGACATTTCACAAAAGAAGACATACAAATGGCCAACAGGTAAATGGAAAAACGCTCAACATCACTAGTCATCAGAGAAATGCAAATCAAAACCACAATGAGATATCATCTCACTCCAGTTAAAATAGGTATTGTCAGAAAGACCATTTGCTAGCAAGAA
>NW_012102321.1:432306-433513 GCF_000951045.1 Mandrillus leucophaeus
CTTTGCTGACTGCATGGGAGCTGGATGAGACGTGTCACTGCCATCAAGTGTTCCTGAGGATGAAGAGAAATCTGAAAGTCTGGAAAACTTATTTGAGGGAATAATCGAGGAAAACTTCTCTGGCCTTCCTAGAGATCTAGACATCCAAATACAAGAAGCTCAAAGAACACCCAGGAAATTTATCACAAAAATATCATCACCTAGACATATGGTCATCAGGTTATCTAAAGTCAAGGCAAAAGAAAACATCTTTTTTTTCTTTTTTTTTTGAGATGGAGTCTGGCTCTGTCGCCCAGGCTGGAGTGCAGTGGCCGGATCTCCACTCACCGCAAGCTCCGCCTCCAGGGTTTCCGTCATTCTCCTGCCTCAGCCTCCCGAGTAGCTGGGACTACAGGCACCCGCCACCTTGCCCGGCTAGTTTTTTGTATTTTTTAGTAGAGACAGGGTTTCACCGTGCTAGCCAGGATGATCTCGATCTCCTGACCTCGTGATCCACCCGTCTCGGCCTCCCAAAGTGCTAGGATTACAGGCTTGAGCCACCGCGCCCGGCAAAAGAAAACTTCTTAAGGACAGTGAGGCAAAAGCATCTGGTAACCTATAAAGGAAAGCCTATCAGAATAACAGTAGATTTCTCAGTAGAAACCCTATAAGCTAGAAGGGATTGGGATCCTATCTTTAGCCTCCTTAAACAAAACAATTATCAGCCAAGAATCTTGTATCCAGCAAACCTAAACTTCATAAGTGGAGGAATGATAAAGTCTTTTTCAGACAAACAAATGCTGAGAGAATTCGCCACTACTAAGCCAGCACTACAAGAAATGCTAAAACGAATTCTAACTCTTGAAACAAAACCTCAAAATACACCAAAGTAGAACCATTTTAAAGAATACATCCCACAGGGCATCTAAGACAATAACAACAACAATAGCAACAACAAAAATAAGGTATTCAGGCAACAACTAGCAGGATGAACAGAATAGTATCTCATATCTCAATATTAACGTTGAATGTAAATGGCCTAAATGATCCACTTAAAAGACACAGAATGTCAGAATGGATAAGAATTCACCCAATCAAGTGTCTGCTGTCTTCAAGAAACTCAGCTAACACATAAGGACCCACATAAACTTAAGGTAAAGGGGTGGAAAAAGATATTTCATGCAAATGAACATCAAAAGCATGCAGGAATATTTATTTTTATATCAGA
>NW_012102321.1:433563-435075 GCF_000951045.1 Mandrillus leucophaeus
GGGCAGGAGTGGGGGTTACAAGGTGCTCATTGGGGGAGCTTTTTGAGCCAGGATGAGCCAGGAAAAGGACTTTCACAAGGTAATGTCATCACTTAAGACAAGGACGGGCCATTTTCACTTCTTTTGTGGTGGAATGTCATCAGTTAAGGCGGGGTAGGGCCTTTTCACTTCTTTTGTGATTCTTCAGTTACTTCAGGCCAGCTGGGCTAATATGTGCAAGTCACAGGGGATGCGATGGCTTGGCCTGGGCTCAGAGGCCTGACACATAGACCAATGGAACAGAACAGAGAACTCAGAAATAAATCCATACATTTACAGCCAATTCATTTTCAACAAAGGCACCAGAAACATACACTGGGGAAAAGACAGCCTCTTCAATAAATAGTACAGGGAAAACTAGATAACCATATGCAGAATAGTGAAACTAGACTCCTATCTCTTTTGACCATATACAAAAATCTAATCAAAATGAATCAAAGACTTCAATGTAAGACCTGAAACTATGAAACTACTAGAAGAGAACATTGGGGAAATACTCCAGGTCATTTGTCTGGGCAAAGATTTTTTGAGTAAGATTTAAAAAACACAAGCAACCAAGCAAAAATACACAAACAGGATTACGTCAAGCTAAAAAACAAACAAACAAAAAACCCTTCTAAACAGCAAAGGAAATAACAGAGTGAAGAGACAACCTACAGAATGGGAGAAAATTTGCAAACTATCTATCCGATGACAGATTAATAACCAGAATATATAAGGAACTCAAACAACTTGATAGCAAAAACAACAACAACAACGACGAAACCAAATATCTGATTTAAAAATGGGCAAATAAGCTGAATGGACATTTCACAAAAGAAGACATACAAATGGCCAACAGGTAAATGGAAAAACGCTCAACATCACTAGTCATCAGAGAAATGCAAATCAAAACCACAATGAGATATCATCTCACTCCAGTTAAAATAGGTATTGTCAGAAAGACCATTTGCTAGCAAGAATGTGGAGAAAGGGGAATACTCATATACTGTTGGTGGAAATGTAAATTAATACCGCTACTATTACAGTAGCTGTACACTATTACACTACATAAAGGAAAACAGTATGGAGATTCCTCAAAAACTAAAAATAGATCTTCCATATGATCTAGCAATTCCACTGCTGGGTATACATCCAAAAGAAAAGAAATCAATGTATCAAAGAGATATCTGCACTCTCAGGTCTACTGCAGCAGTATTCACAATAGCCAAGATTGTAAACAACCTAAGTGTCCAACAACAGATGTAAGGGTACTTCTCTGTAGAGTTAAAAGAAAAAAAAACAAAAACAAACAAAAAACAAAAACAAACCCAAAAAATTCACAGACCCTTAGAAAGAAGCAACTTGCTGCTGTAAACTCCATCAGACAGTAAAAAAACTGTGAGTGGCCAATGTGTGAGAGGGGAAAGTTTGCCTCTGAACACACATCCTCACTGGGGAACCTGAAAATCCAGATCACAGGAGAAAGATTTA
>NW_012102321.1:440560-445871 GCF_000951045.1 Mandrillus leucophaeus
AAAAAAAAAAAAAAAAAGAACAAATCTGGAGGCATCACATTACCTGACTTCAAACTATACTGCAAGGCCATAGTCACCAAAACGTCATAGTACTGACACAAAAATAGACCAATGGAACAAAACAGAGAATCCAGAAATAAAGCCAAATACTTATAGCCAACTGATCTTCAACAAAGCAAACAAAAACATACAGTGGGGAAAGGACACCCTGTTCAACAAATGATGCCGGGATAATTGGCAAGCCGCATACGGAAGAATGAAACTGGAGCAAAACTCTGTCTCAAAAAAATAAATAAATAAAAAATCTGCCAGGTGTGGTGGCCCATGCCTATAATCCCAGCATTTGGGAGGTCAAGGAAGGAAGATCACTTGAGCCCAGGAGTTTGAGACCATCCTAGGCTGTAACATGGCAAAACTCCATCTCTACAAAAAATTCCAAAATTAGCAGGGCGTGGTGGCATGTGTCTGTAGTCCCACCTACTGGAGTGCAGTGGTGTGATGTGGGCTCATCGCAACCTCTGCCTCCTGGGCTCAAGCAGTTCTGTCTCAGCCTCCCGAGTAGCTGGGACTACAGGCACATGCCACCACACCTGGCTAATTTTTGTATTTTTAGTAGAGACGGGATTTCACCATGTTGGTCAGGCTGATCTCGAACTCTTGACCTCAGGTGATCCATCTACCTCAGACTCCCAAAATGTTGGGATTACAGGCATGAGCCACCGCACCCAACCAGCCTTTCATGTCTTTTAATGCTATTGTGAATGTTGGGCCTTAAAATTTTCAATTCTGATTTTTTGTTCCTAGTATTTAGAAATACAATTAATTTTTGAAATTGATCTTGTACCATTCAACTGTGCTGAACTCATTTATTAGTTCCAGCAGCTTTTTTGTACATTCTGTAGAATTTTCTACTTCAAAGTATGTCATCTGCAAGTAAAGGCAGTTTAATGTCTCCCTTTCCAATCTGGATATATTCTATTTATTTTTCTTGCCTTCATATACTGGCTTTCTTTAGTACAATGTTGAATACAAGTGGTGAGAACTTACATGCCTGCCTTACTCCTAATGTTAGGGAGAAACATTCAGTCTTTCATCATTAAGAATCATATTAGCTTTAGATTTTGAGGGGTAACTTTATAAAGTTGAGGAAATTTTATTCGTTTTATTCCTTCTACTCTTAGTTAGGTAACATTTTATTTATTTATTTGTGTGTGTTTGTTTATTTGTTTACTTATTTGAGGCAGTCTTGCTCTGTTACCCAGGCTGGAGTACAGTGATGCAATCATGGCTCACTTCAGCCTCATCTCCCCAGGCTCACATAATCCTCTCACCTCAGCCTTCTGAGTAGCTGGGACTACAGACGCATGCCACCACGCCCTGCTAATTTGGGAATTTTTTGTAGAGACGGGGTTTTGCCATGTTGCCTAGGATGGTCTTGAACTCCTGGCTCAAGTGATCATCCTGCCTTGACCTCCCAAATGCTGGGATTATAGGCATGAGCCACCACACCTGGTAGATTTTTTATTTATTTTTATTTATTTATTTATTTTTTGAGATGGAGTTTTGTTCTTGTTGCCCAGGCTGGAGTGCAATGGCATGATCTTGTCTCCCTGCAACCTCACCGTCCCAGGTTCAGGTGATTCTCCCGCCTCAGCCTCTCAAGTAGCTGGGATTACAGGCATACACCATCACTTGTGGCTAATTTTGAATTTTCAGTAGAGATGGGGCTTCACCATGTTGACCAGACTGGTTTCAAACTCCTGACCTCAGGTGATCCACCCACCTGTGCCTCCCAAAGTGCTGGGATTACAGATGTAAGCCACCACATCTGGCCCTGGCAGATTTTTTTAAAAATCGGGAACAGATACTGGATTTTTGTGAAATCTTTTTCTGAATCTACTGAGATGAACATATAGTAGGTTTGTTTTTTGTTTGGTTTGGTTTTGGTTTTTTTATATGTTAAATTCCATTGATTTTCAAATGTTAAACTAAACTTGCATTTCTGAGGGGAAATTCCAATTGGGCATAAGGTATTACCATTTTTGGACATTGTTTGATTCAACTCGGTAAAATTTTGTTAAGGCTCTTTTTGCATTTATGTTCATGAGGTATATTGGTCCTTAGCTTTTGTTTGTTTGAGTCTTGTAATTGTTGTATTTTGGTATCAGAGTAATGCTAGCCTCTAGTCTCATAGGATGAGTTAGTATTTTATTCTTCTCAAATTTTTGGAAGAATTTGCATAGCATTGGTGTTATTTATTTCCTAAACGTTTGGTAGAATTTGCCAAATAATTTAATTTTTAAAATTTGTTTAATGTTTATGTTTTAACTTTTATTTTAAGTTGAGGGTTATATGTGCAGGTTTATTATATAGGTAAACTTATGTCATGTAGGTTTGTTGTACAGATTACTATCCAGGTATTAGGCCTAGTACCCATTAGTTATTATTCCTGATCCTCTCCCTCCTTCCAACCTTCACCCTCTGATAGACCCCAGTGTGTGGTTCCCCTGTATGTATCCATGTGTTATCATTTAGCTCCCACTTATAAGTGAGAATGTGCAGTATTTGGTTTTCTGTTCCTTTGCTAGTTTGCTAAGGATAATGACCTCCAGTTCCATTCATGTTCCTCCATAGCATAGGACATGATCTCATTCTTTTTCATGGCTGCATAGTATTCCATGGTGTATATGTACCACATTTTCTTTATCCAGTCTCTCATTGATGGGCATTTAGGTTGATTCTATGTCTTTGCTATTGTGAATAGTGCTGCAATAAACATATGCATGCGTGTATCTTTATAACAGAACAATTTATATTCCTCTGGGCATATACCCAGTAATGGAATTGCTAAATCAAATGGTATTTCCGTTTTTAGGTCTCACCAAATAATTTATATGAGCCCGGAGTAGTTTTATTTTAATAGGAAGATTTTAACTATAGGTGCAAGTTCTTTAATAGAAAAGGTGCTATTTGGGATTCTGTTTCTTTCGTGTGTGCTTAGGTAGCTTGTATCTCTCAATGAATTTGTCCATTTCATCTAAATTGTTGAATTTATTGGCATGACATTGTTCCTAATTTCCTTTGTTTTGCTTTTAATACCTGTGGATTCTGCATTGATATCACGTCTTACTCCTGACATGGGCAATTTGTATCCTCCCTATTTTTCTTTTAATTCCTTCCTTCCTTCCTTTTCTCCTTTCCTTTTTCCTTCTCTTCCTCCTCCTCTTCCTCCTCCTTTTATATCCAGAATACACACTGCAGTTCCTTTCTTCCTTTTACTGATCAGCCTGGCTAGGAGATTATCAATTTAATTGATCACAAAGTAACAGCTTTTGGTCTCATTGATTTCCTCTGTTAATTTTCTGCTTTCTGTTTAATTATGCTCTTTATTCTTCTTATTTATTTATTTATTTATTTTTGCTTACTTTGGGTTTCATTTACTCTTTTCATTTCTAGTTTATTAAGGAGGAAGCTGATGTCACTGATTTGGTTCTTTTTTTCTAATGTAGGCACTTAGTGCAATAAATTCCCCTCTGAGTGCTGCTTTAGCTACATTTTACAAATTTCAATATGTTGTCATTTTGTTTTAACTCAACTCCAATTGTTTTCTGATTTCCTTTTCTGATTTCTTCTTTGACCCTATGGGTTGTTTAAAAGTGTGTTATTTCATTTACAACTATTTTGAGGGTTTTTTTCAGATATTTCTATTTTTGATTTTTAATTTTATTCCACATTGGTCAGAAAACATACTTCATACGATTTGAATCCTTTAAATTTATTGAGATTTTTGGGAGGCTCACAATATCATCTGTCTTAGTAAACGTTCCATGTGCACTTAAAAAAATGTATATTCTGTTGTCATTGAGTGGAGTGTTTTATAAATTTCAATTTTGTCAAATTATTTGATAGTGTTTTTCAATACTGTATCTTTGCTAATTTTCTGTTCACTTGTTCTATCACATATTGAGAGATGGATATAAAAATCTCTGACTATAATGAAGGATTGCATCTATTTATTCTCAGAGTTCTATCAGTTTTGCTCCTTGTGAAAATGTGTTATTAGGTCCATAATTTAGGATTATTATTTCCTCTTCATGAATTGACTACTGTATCATTATAAATCTTCTTTATCTCTGGTAGTACTTTTTAAGTACTGAAATATTTGTCTATAACTACTCCAGTTTTCTTTTGATTAGTATAAGCATAGTATATATTATTCTATTCTTTTACTTTTAATGTATTTGTATTTTTATATTTAATGTGAGTTTCCTGCAGGTAGGATATAATTAAAATCTTACTCTTTGCCTTTTAATGGGGTATGTTTAGACCATTTATATTTAATATAATTATCATTATCATTATTATTATTGTTATTATTAGAGATAGAGTCTTTCACTTTCACCCAGACTAGACTGTAGTGGTGCTATCATTGCTCATTGCAGTCTTAAACTCTTGGACTCAAGCAGTCCTCCTGCCTTGGTCTCCCACAGTGTTGGGATTACAGGAGTGAGCCACCATGCTTCGCCTACATTTAATGTGATTTTTTTTTCTTTTACGTTTTGCATTTCTCCGTTTTTTTACGTCTTTTTTTTTTTTTTTTTTTAAGTTCAAGGGTACGTGTGCAAAACGTACAGGTTTGTTACATAGGTAAAAATGTGCCATGATGATTTGCTGCACAGATCATCTCATCACCTAGGTATTAAGCCCAGCATCCATCAGCTATTCTGATGCTCTCCTTCCTCCCTTCTCCTCCCACCCTCAACAGACCTCAGTGTGTGTTGTTCCCCACTATGTGTCCATGTTTTCTCATTATTCAGCTCCCACTCATAAGTGAGAAAATGCAGTATTTGATTTTCTGTTCCTGCATTAGTTTGTTGAGGATAATGGCCTCCAGCTCCATCCATGTCCCTGCAAAGGACATGATCTCATTCTTTTTAATGGCTGCATAGTATTCTGTGGTGTATGTGTACCACATTTTCTTTATCTAGTCTATCATTGCTGGGCATTTAGGTTGATTCTATGTCTTTGCTATTGTAAATAGTGGTGCAATGAACATAGGCATGCATGTATCTATAATAGGATGAGGGCTGGGCACAGTGGCTCATGCCTGTAATCCCAGTACTTTGGGAGGTCGAGGCAGGTGGATCATCTGAGGTCAGGAGTTTGAGACCAGCCTGGCTGGCATAGTGAAACCCCGTCTCTACTAAAAACATAAAAATTAGCCAGGCATGGTGGCATGCACCTGTATTCCTAGCTACTTGGGAGGCTGAGGTGTAAGAATTGCTTGAACCTGGGAGGTAGAGGTTGCAGT